>NC_035443.2:67690433-67972933 GCF_002127325.2 Helianthus annuus
TCAACTTTAAGCTTTATTATTAAAACTCGAGCCACTGATTTACTATTAATTATTTTTTATTTATACATATAATAATTTTTATTTACACATTTACATTTAGAATTATATATAACAAATACATAAATAAGCTTTATATAACGTACTTATGATTTAGCCTGATTAATAACATATGGAACTTCAGTTTGAGCTAACCGAGCTTTAAAATGAAGCTTGCGCTTAGCTACAAAGCAATCCACAATTTGTTTTTACAATTCTGAGGATGATAAATCGATACTAGGTAAATAATAATAACAGTAAAAACAAAAAACCATAAAAAAAAGGTTACACATCAAGGTTTGTCTAATTAGTGCGTATTTCATTACTTTAATTATATAACATTTTTTTAGTAACAAAATAAAGCATATACTATTTAATTTTTAGCCAAATTACTTGATAATCAATCAATTTAAACAAAAAAAGTGCACTAAAATTTGAAAACCTCTAATTCAACAGTTGAAAAACACAGACATGATGTGGATTTTGTGAATCCACAAGTTGATCAACTACATTATAACAATGACATGGGTTGGTGACGTGCTCATAGCCTCAGAGGTTTCAAACCAAGAGACGCACGTATCCTGTTAGCTTCAGCAATTTCTGGGTCAGGATGGTCTGTTCCATCATCCTTCTTTTCCTTTTCCTTCTTTTTCTTTGCCGCTGGCGGTTTCTCACCCTCCGCCGCCCCTCTTCTCGGGGGACTGGTGCTGGAGTCCCGTGCGTGCCTCTGCCGCCTCTCTTCCCTATCCCTATCCCTATCCCTCTCCCTGCTTGGGCTTCTTGAGCGGCTCCTCCTCCTGCCGCCACGATCCCTGTCTCGTCTATCTCTATCCCGTCCATAATCTCTATCGTCTCTCCCACGATAACGATCCCTGTCCCTGTCTAGATCTCGGTCACGGTCACGGTCCCGATCCCTGTCTCTATCGCGCCGGTCCCGCTCATAATCCCTGTCGTACTCCCTATCATAATCACGGTCCCTGAAAAAACAAATACAAGATTAATCTAAAGAGAAAAGTGCCCGGATAGTCTTATAGGGTTTGAGAGAGAGAGAGAGAGAGTTTGGGGTTTATATTATCTACACAATTAGTTCCTGCAAATATGAATTGACAAAAATGCCCTCATGTGCAAAGCACATGACCAAATTTAACTGAAAAAACTAACTGGGTTAGGCCTAAAGGACAAAACATGTATGATTTGAAAACATAAAGTACAAAACTCGTAAATTTTAAACATAAAGGATAGCGCCTAAAAATGGGTATAAAGATAAAGGACAATCCTTGAAATTCAGCCTTAACTAAGCTTTGTTACTTGAGCCATGAACCCGTCGACTGCCGTAAATAAAACATAACCCAACCTGACCCATTCAGGTTGAAATTGCACCCTTTTGAAAAACCCCAAGGCGTATTAAGAGTAATTAATTTAAGCTGTGATATAAAATCACGGGAATGTGTGATCCATCATACTTCTCATCTGTACAATGCTAGTACAGAGAAACCTGGTAGGATCATAATCTATTCATCTAGGAAGCTCTTTCGATCCACCGACTGCTATACTGTCTTGGGCCTATGAAAGCACAAGACGATGCAAACCGGTGAGACTACGTCTGCCCATGTGCAGAATGTCGATAAACAGACTTCCATTAATCCTAGAACTAACATAATAGATTCTGGTAAAAAATAACCAACTGTTTTACCAAAATGTGACAGATGCTAATACTGTCATGCGATTAAAAAAAACCATACCTATGTCTATGGCTGTCACGTTTCCGATCCCGATCACGATCTCGGTCTCTTTCCCTAGATGGGCTAGGTCTACGATAATAATCCTATTTCCAGAAAAGAAAAGTCAGGAATGTACGTATTATAAAGTGAGCAAATCATGTATAAGTGCATTGCAAAAGAGCATAAACCTTTTCATGACCCCCGGCATCAATATCCATGAGTTGCTCATCCTCGTCTTTTTCCTCTTCCTCCTCAAAATCATCTTCAAGTGCACTTTTTCTAGGTTCCAGAGCACCAATTGCTTCAATGGTAAGCCTGCACGCAAACAAAGATATAAATTCACAGAAGTAAGATGTGATGTGCACAATAGTTTGTCGTTATACCTTTTCTTTATACGAGGCAGAGCAATGTCACATGAATAATCTTTTGTCAAGAGTTCATCGATGACCTCGTCCACATGCGTCAGAGCAAAGTCTAATACCTCAAACAAAGACAAAAACATACATCAGTATACATATAGAAAACAAGAAGAAGTCACAAATCTAGCTAATACAGTTTATGGTCAAAGGACTTACGCCCATCAGCTAACTTGCGTCTCAATTTCCTGTAATCGTTGTACAATGGCTCTAGATACCGGTACACATCGATATCTGTGCCTGTAAGTCGCAGGTAAAAGGCTCCAAGTACTCGAACATATCTACAGATGCAAACAAATTCAGTATATACTTCTCGAAGCATCAAATTGAAAAAACAAAAGAGGCAAAACAAATAACAATGACTTACTTATAATCTTCGTTTTTGATGAACTCAACGACAATTTCTTTATCAGGTTGGATCTGGAGCATCTTCATGACGAGACAAATGAAAGGTGTGGGTTTACGGTTACCGCCATGAGTTCCGCCAACGTGATCCAGCTCCATCGCCTTATCAACTAGTGTCTCTGCTGTCAAACCGAAACACTGCTCCTTCCAATAGGTGTTTTGGTAAATTTTCGACCTCAATATCTTCTCAACTAGGTTCTGTGGGTTTGTTCCCCTTATGCTCTTCGCTGACGGGTCCGTACGATTCGCCATTGATTATGGCCCCCGAGTGATGCCAAGCCTACAGAAGTAAATTTATAAAACATAAAAGAATTAAAATCATGTTGTATATCTTAGAACGAGTATAGTAGAATGATATACAAGTTCTCGGTAAGACCATCCGTAGTTCAAAATTGGGCGTTTTTTTGGGATGATAACGCCGGAGCACGCCGGAATCTCCGCCCCCATGGGCGTTTTTCGACCAAAAAACTGTCGGAGCGTTTTAAAAACCACGCCTGAGAGAAGGATTGCTGGCCAATGAATGTTTTTTCTTTTAAAAATTAAAAAAAAATAATAATTGGTTAATTAAGGGAGTGCCACGTGTCGAACAACGCCCAAGTGTGGGGGCATTATCCCACTACGCCCATTTCTTCAAAACGCCCCTTTGCTGACTAGGATGACACGTGGCGAACAACGCCCAAGGGTAGGGCACTATTCACCATAACCACTACGCATGGTCTAGGAATAGAAGCAACATTGACTCTTACAAAAGCTGATCATGTTCAGGTTTTCAAATTTAGTCCAGATTGATCAGCAGGTTATAAAATCTATTCTGAGGCAATCCGGTCATCAGAACCAAAACTATATTTTAAAACAAGTTAGAACTTGCACATGTGAATCTATTATGTCGTCACATGAACAATTTTGTCTACAATCAAGTAAAAACAAGCTTGTTTGAAAATTTATCTGTCCTCTATGTTCTTAATACCATATTCTTCGATTTTAATTCTTCAAATTAAAATTGTTATTAAATATAATTATAAACACAAAATAATCTATAAACCCTAGCATAATACAATGTTTTTCCAGTACTAAAAAATCAAAACCAGTTTATAAAACCAATTAGAATTTGCTCATGTGAATCTATTCTGCTGTCACATAAACAATCTTTGCTAGCAATTCACTAAAAACAATCTTGTTTGTAAATTCATCAAAAAAATTCTATCTGTCAGTGTCCTCTATTTGTTCTTTACATTTTACACCATATTCTTCCATTTTAATTCTTCTAATTACAAGTGTTATTACATACAACCACAATCTAGAACTATTAAACAGAAAATAGTCCATAAACCCTAGCGTAAACCAATGTTTTTCAGAACCTAAAAACTTAGGGTTCGATTTACTACAAACTGAACCAACGGTTAATTTTTATACAGATCTAGAATCGAGAAACAAATTAAACGTAAGCTAGAACATACACATTGAATCACAAGCAAAAGGAATCGAACAAAAAGCACAGTTGGTGACTGATGAACAGAAATCAAAGAAAGTAAAGAAGAAATCGAATGAACAGATTGCAATAATCGAAGATTGTTAAGAGATGTTACCTGTGGAAACAATCGAGTAGCAGAATCAAAGAAGATGGAACCACATATGCGTTTGAGGGATGGATGTCGAGGCACTCGGCGGTAATGGAGCTTCTTTGAACCCTAACTCTTTTTTTTTTGTTTTGTTTTTTTTTTCCTTTTTTGCAAAGTTGTGATTGCTTTAGGTTGGACGGGGTGTACATGGGGTGGGTGCGGTGAGGGTTGTCCCCGATCGGGAACACCGCCGCCATTAATGCGGGGACCCGAATCAGGGGGTGGTTTAGGCATGGAGTCACCGAGTGAATTTGCACGAGAAAAGAGGAACGGTCAAAAAGCAACGGTCCGATTTAAAAAAAAAAAAAAAAATTCACTTTTTTTAAACTTATATAAATAACCATCTCATTCACTCCATTTTTTTATACTCAAACCATATCATTCTCACACATTTTTTATACTCTCCAACCACACCCACTTCACTTTTTATTTTTTATACTCTCAAACCACACCCCCTTCACACCGAGCAATGGAGAACCAACCCCGCGAGGCCAAGAAAAAAACTAAGGGACGGGTCTCGAAACCGTCTCGTGATGGTTCGAGCGGTGCAAATGCTCAACCACAACCCCCTTTCGGATACACTTCACAACCCCCGTTTTTTTTCCAACAACCTTCACACCCCTCGTTTTACAACACCCAACAACCCAATTTCGGCTATTTTCAAAATTTGTTATCAATGGACGCTCCTCCTCAATCCCCCGCCTTCGACCCATATGGTTTTCGTTCCCCACAAGTTCCATCTAAACGAGGAAATGTCGAACGTCCTCTACCTGTTTACGACGACGAGGACGATGAGGTAGTGCCCGAAACTCAAAATTTGGGCGACGAGGACGAGGACGATGAATATAATGTGGATGAAGACACGGGCAACGAAGAAGATGATGCTCGGGATAAAAAGGGGAAAATGGTGAGCGAAAAATGGACAAAGGACCAAGAAGAGGCGTTGGCGAAGGCGTGGGTACATTGTTCTACCAACAAAAAAAAGGGCAATCAACAAAACCGGGAAAGTTTTTGGCGTAAGATTTTAGAGCATTTTAACAAAACTGTCGGTGGAAGTAACCGGACCGTTCATCAAGTACGGTCTAAATGGAACCCGATGATGACGAAAATAAACTTTTTCAACGGCCTATACCAACAAGCGGTAAAAATTATATTTTTTAACATTGTATATTTTTAATTTTTTTTTTCTAAGTTCATATTTTTTTATAACATGTAGGATCGCACACGAGGAAGCGGATGTAAGGATCTCGACGTGATGAAAGTCGCGTTAAAAGAATTTAAAGATAGATTTCCGAACGGTTTTCAACACATCGAGGCGTGGGAGGTCGTTCGAAGACACGAGAAATGGGCCCAAGTCCCATTGATGGGTGAGGAAGGTGAAGGTTCGGCACATAAAAGAAAGCCCGTTGACGTGGACCATTCGATACCGGATATGAACGAAAACCCCTCGCCACAAAGACCACAACGGCGAGACAAGCGTCAAGCTACATCGTCCGAGGGAAGCTCAGCCGAGTTGGCGGCACAATTCAAAGTGTACACCGCCATGAAAGAAGCGAAGCAAGCGGTAGAATTGGAGGCGATCGAATTGAGGAAAAAAAGAGAGTCGGAGGCTCGCGAGCTCACATCGGAACAACGCGAGACGATGAAAAACTACAATTACGATCGAGATATGAAAACATTCCTTAAGCCGCACGACGATGTTCCGCCAAGTATGTTGCCGTTCATCCTCGCCCGAAAGCGCGAAATCGCTAACAAGTACGGGTGGCCATGCAATCTCTAAAATTTTAATTTTCTAGTTTTAATGTAATTTTTATTTTCTACTTTGAATGTGTTTTTTATTTTCTAGTTTGAATGTATTTTTTTAAATTTAATGAAATGTCTTTTATTTAATTTATAAACATGCATAATTTTACAAAAAAAAAAAATCGAACTCACCTAAGAGGGGAGTGTCGCCATCAAAAAGGGGTATTAGGGGAGTATTAGAGGGGAGTTGACGTGGCACTATTTGGTTGGTTATGTGTAAGAGAGGGGACTCACCTCTTAGGTGAGCACCCCTTACACCCTTAGTCCTTGTCTTTTACATTTATGCTACAAAAAATAGAGTAAATTACGATTTTCGCTCATGTGGTTATATCACTTTTAACATTTTATACCCCCAACGTCTTTGTAACTAACTATTTTGGCCCCTGCGTCTAACTCAACTCATAACTCAGGTTAATTAAATGTCACATGCTCCTCACATGATGGGCAAATAAGTAATTTCACCTCCTCACTTTACCAACTTTACCTTTAAATAACCCTATATCTATCTCAACTCTTTTTTTTTCTCACAATCTCTTATCCAATGCCAAAAACCACCACCCATCTGCCAAGCCACTGCTACCACCCACATGCCAACTCTCTTTCTCTTTCAACCTCTAGTGTTCGTGTTCCTCTGATTTCACACATAAATCTGTGTGTTGATAATATAATCAAAATTTCAACTCTCTTTCTCTCTTAACATGCCAAACCACAACTGTTGACACCACCATACCCCTTGGTCCACCATAGCTCTCGTAGACCACCACACCAGCACCTCCGCCGACCGTTGTATAGCCGTAAACAGATCTGGCCGCCGCCATCACCATACCCCTTCGTGAGGGTTTTATTATACTAGATCGGGGTTCGACTGAACCCACCGGCAACAGATCTAGCCGCAATGTTATGTTTTTTTTCTGGTGGTACAAACTTTGATTCAACGATACAAGCTAAAATTCGACGTGGTAGCCGGAATCAGACTCCTTGAAATCAAGTTTAATAATTAAAAGTAGAAATTGTATGAGTGTTTGTTTGTTAAAGGGGAAACGAAGATATTGTGGACTGTGATTTGCGTAAAATACAACATATAAATTGTTGGTGCATACATCTGTCGACTTCGTCTTGTATCGAGTCTTGTACTAGATTGTTAGATCAGGGCACGTTGTACGAGAAAATAGGGTTTAGAAGTGTTTAAAGCTGATTTCGCTTAGGGGTTGATTTCGCTTGAAATGACATTATGCAGTTTCAAGCGGAATCACAATCTTTCTAATTCTGCTTGAAATGCACATTGTCACTTTCAAGCGGAATCTGAAGTCTATATAAAGGATTTCAAGCGAAATCATATGTAACAGTTGTTGATTTGGATACCGAGGTGCTGTTGGTTTATCCAGTGAATGTAATTAGTGTTAAATCAATCAGAAAGAAGTTTAAAGTGATTTGCAAGCTGTTTCGAAGTCTATTTCTCTGTTTCCGCCTTTGAAATAGATAAAAACTCCTCTGAACGACTCGTTCGGGTCTGAAAACGATCCTACAAGTGGTATCAGAGCTCAGGAGGAGGAGTTCTTACCGATTCAGCTTAAAATTTCTGTTTTCTACATCTTCTGTTCAAAATTTACAAGTTTTCACGGTTAAAATTGACTCATTTTCTCACATATTGTGTAAAACTGTGTTTTAGCAAACCTTGAGAGTTTCAGAACAAAATTCGGATTAAAAATGGTAAAAATGGACTAAAAAGGTTATTCCGCTTGAACGTGCACTTTCTGATTTCGCTTCAAAATTGCTATTCCGCTTGAGATTTCAAGCGAAATCAGTGATTCCGCTTGAAATAGTTTGATTCCGTTTCAAAGTTGCTATTCCGCTTGAAAGTTCAAGCGAAATCAGCGATTTCGCTTCAAATAGCCTGATTCCGCTCCAAATTGGTATTCCGCTTGAAAAGCTAAGACCATTTCAAGCGAAATATCTTATTCCGCTTGAAAATCATTATTCCGCTTGAAATTCAAGCGATATCAGAGATTCCGTTTGAACTTCTTATTTCACTTGAAATTGTAATTTTGCTTGAAGTTATTTATTTCAGGTGATTTCGCTTGAGAAGTGCTGTTTTTTGAAAAACGTGTTACCGAATCATGGAAGAAGAGTTCTATAACGCGTTTGCCACATCTTCAAGTACTCCAGCTGCCATTGCTCAAAACATGAACTTGGAAAACGAAATCGGAACTTTGCAAAAACCCCCGAAACTTATGGGAATTAAGGAGTACCATGGATGGAAGAATCGTTTTGAGAATTGGGTTCAGGCAAACCATCTAAGAGCTTGGGAAAGTATTGAAACAAAGTATGTTAGACCACAGACTGCTTTGAGAGTTGATAAAATCATTTCAGAATTCACAGACCAAGAGAGAAACAGTATAAAGGAGAGAAAATGATGATCAGTCTTCTACAACAAGCTGTCAAAGAAGACATCTTTATTTTGCTTCAACATGATGGAAGTGCGTTTTCAATCTGGGAAGCACTTTAGAAGAAATTTGAAGGAAGCACAAAAATGCTTAAGAGTAAAGCATCATTGCTGAAAAAAGAGTTTGAGTTGTTTACTAGTATGCCAGGGGAAACTACAAAGACTCTCATTGAGAGATATTGTCATCTTGTGCGTACCATGTCTCAGTTGAAAATTACTAAAACTCCAGCAGAATGGGTCGAGAAGTTAGCACAGAAAGAATGGGGTACTTATCTTATGATCTTGAAGAATTCTGGAGAGTTTAGCAGATTGTCAATTGGAAAATTTATTGAAAAGCTTGAGGCACAGGATCTTGAACAACAAAAGATTGCCAGAATGAATAGCTCAAGTCATCAACAAGATATCAAACTGTACTACAAAGGAAATGTTCAAACTGTTGAAGCTAGTCCAAAGATCCAAACCGCGTTTAGTGCAGGAAATTCATCTGGATCAGTCAGTCAAAGTTCAGTCAACATTAGTGGATTTTCAAATGTTAATCCTCCAAGTGTTCAAAGTGCAAATGTTGGTAATGGACATATGATTCTGTGCAATGTGGCATTACATCTTCAAAATGGACAGAATTTTTCGGAAGAAGTTGTGAAAAGTCATATGACATTATTGGTTACTGCGTTGGAATCTTATGAAGGATTAATTGCTGGAAGAATTGGCAATCCGATGCTAACAAAGGAATATTACGACCAGATTGATGCAGAGGAATTGGAGCTTATGGATATAAAATGGGCTTTAGCTAGTGTCTTGAGAAGAGCTGAAAAGTTCAAAATGATTACAGGAAGAAATGACTTTTTGGATGCTCATCTTTCAGCTTTAGGTTTTGATAAATCTAAAGTTACTTGTTTTAAATGCAGGGAGAAAGGTCATTTTAAAAGAGAGTGCAAAAATCAGGAGACTAGTGGAGCAAAGAATCCTTTTGGAAAAGATGATTACTATAGAAAGGCTATATATCAACAAATCACTAATCAACCGCATCAACAAAATGATTCACAAACTGCACATGGAAAAATGATCGAAGATGCAAATAAGAAAGCTTATTATGGCATTATTGATCAAGATGATGAGAAAGTGGCTGAAGGTTTTGACGTGACCGTGTTGTCCCGATCAGTCAAAAACCCAATTAAACCTAGGTAGCTAGGGTAAGTCGGGTATCATATCCACGAAGAGCATGTGGTCAGTATCACACTAACTGTTAGATTGGCCAAAGTTATTTACAAACAAGTGTACAAAATAATTATGAAGCTTGCTATTTTTTTTAAAGTTTATTTAGAATAATTGTAAAAAACGACTAATTAGAATGCGTGAAAATAATAATTTAGAAACAAGGGTCACACCCGGTTCGACTACTGCAAGACCTAGGGTTTCTACACGTTAGATTTAATTTAGTTGCATTTGATTATTAACGGATTTAGTATTACGTGGCTTAGGTTCCAAGAGCTATCAACGTCATAGACAACGGACCGCACTGCACTTCGTTACCAAGAACATGTAAATCCTAACCTATAGCAAGGCATAATTGCACATATTCATTTCACAAAGTCAAATTTAATAACTCATTCGACAATTCATGAATCCAATACAAATGCAAGACAATTGATATAAGTTTCAAATGGTTAAATACAACTAGTCACAAATTAAATCATAAACAAAATATTGAAACCCTAAAATTCTTACAAAATCTACACCGGGGTGATCTCGAAGAGACTAGCCGTTCATTGTGTTCAAAGTCGTCAACACCAAGAAAAAAAATCTCTTTTTTTCCATTTCCGTCCAACTAGACAAGAACCCCCACAGTCAAAGGGCCGCCTTCCGTTTTTTTTTTCGTAACCGTCCCCCTTTCAGAAATTACGAACCCCTCTCCTGTCTTGCGCTACCCCACAAATCAGCCCATCAATCGGCCCAACACCCATACAACTAATGTAGTTTTATGGCCCAACTTAATTTACATGTGTTGTAGTGTAGAGTAAGTTGTATTCACAAGATTCTTTCTCGAATCTGCTGCAAAGTGTCAAAACAATAGTTTTTACTCAACTTATTTAATTGTCATAAATACATTCAACAACCTAAATTCATATGTTTTCTTACTCATCGATGATCATTGAAAGTATTTTGATTAACACTTTTCTTTTAAGATAAACTAGGGAGAAAGCCCGTGCGATGCACGACATGCATAATAGCTATTGTTTGTTCGTGATAAGACGTTTGACAATGCTTGACAAACTAACCTGCGAGATGACTACTAACCCGAGCAGCGCGTTATTTAATTATATTAGTAAACAGAGTATTCCATGCGTAAGTATAGCGATCTGACTTGAAACATCTATCGCCAGCTTGTCCTAAAAGTTTCTGTACAGGGGAAGAATATAATTTAACCTATGAACCGTTTACTCCGGGGGACCCGCTGGGTTCAGGTTGTTAAAAGTTTCTTTGTACCAGAGCATTACGTCGGAGTCGACAATTTACACCATTCTGCTCGTTCAATGTTAATGTTAGTTCATCAATCGTTTTATTCTACACTCTTCACTAACCTAAATTTGAAAAATAGTTACGACTTTTCGTGTCAAACTTCCCCTTTCAAATGTAGAAACTAATATAGTTGATGCTATAATTGTTCCATTTTCCAGTTCTTTTATATGGATAATCAAAGCTACTACAAAAGTTGTACTCTTTTCTATCCCAAAACACATGTGCATGTTATTCAGATGTCTGAATAGAGATCCACACATACAAAAAGAAGGCTCGAACAACAGCTTTCATATATGTTTTAAGTTCTTGCAAGAACGGCTTGTCTTACATGTCCGGACATGTGAAGGCCATCTTCGTGCATTGGCCTTGATCCTAACATGTGTCGCTAAAACATCAAAGCCGTTGTAAACAAACCAAACATCCAACAAACCGTGAGTACATCTATAAACAATAATAGTGAGTATATCTATATACAAATCAAACATCCAACAAACCGTTGGTGAACCTTTTGATAGAAAGTTCCTTTATTTTTATTTGTTAATACATATATAAAATAACTAATAGAGTAGGAGAACTGTTTAACTCGCTCTATCATAACACCTTCTTTAAGCTCTCAAACTCCTAAATAATCACACATTTAGATCGCTCATATTGCATTACTAATGTACAAGGTTTGTTTTTTCCAATTGAAGAAGTTTGCTAGACAAACTATTAATCCCTTTAATAGTTAATCCACATCTCGCAAGATTTTAGATTTATACACAAATCGTGTACCTTTCACGACGCTGCTTACCAATACGACTGAGAAGAGACTGTGTTATGAGAGACCATTTTGTGGGCCCATCCATATGTTTTCACCAGCTCAAGGACTTTTTCATCCTCCTACAGCGAAAATAATAATAATAATAATAATAATAATAATAATAATAATAATAATAATAATAATAATAATAATAATAATAATAATAATAAAAATAAAAAGAGACCATAAAAGCTGTTTTGATCAAACGTGTCAAAGAGTAGGAGGGGATGTGGTGAAAACCTCATGAGTCTATGGACCTTTAATAAGTTCTGAATTAAGAACATTTTTCCAGCGATGCAGACATTGGACTTCAGATCTATCAGAAAAATACACAGTTGCAAACACCAACTTTTATAATTGAATTAAAAAAAACATTCATGTAAAGCCCATGAATTCCAATCCCATATAAAGCATAAGAAAACCAATAAGCTGGTGAGAGAAACAAAAAGAAATTACGTTGTATAAATATGTAGGGACCAAAGTCTCATATGGATCACTGAGAATAATCACTCCATGAACATTAATTATTGGAAATTTCAATAGCAGTAACTATATGAAACTAAACCATTGAAATCATATGAACATTGAAATTTAAAATCAAAATGACTCAATAAGACGGACACTATTGCCTTTTTTGTTAGACTTGAACCCGTACCACTTTAATAAGAATAAAAACACGTGATACCACTAACCCAAGACGCCATCGGCTTTTTTTAGTTATCTAATATACTTTAATGATTGGAATTTGTTTACTTATTGATATACACGGCTCCTTATAACTTATCATTTCTCTCATTATATATGTGAGAATGACATGTGAGACAGAACCTTTTATTTATGTGCGGGTATAACTGAACCGAACTTAACTATGGATTGGGAGTGCATGGGAATTGCGTGTGGTTTCCCAAATAGAGTTCAAAGCAGGTTCGGTTTGAACCAGATCAGGAACATTGTTAGGCACAAAACGTATTTGATGTTGCCCATCTGCAAATACAAAAGCATAATAAGTTATAAAAGAACTGAGAATAAGTTATGATAAGAAATTGGCTCCTGAATAATTTGAATACCATAAAATGATGAAGATTGACTTCTTGAGTTAAAGTGGATAGTTTCTTTCTCTTTTTGTGGCTTTCGGCAACGGGCATTGTGGTCAGAAAGCCTTTGGCGACAGCTCCACTTCTTCCCATCAAATGCTGACAGCCCATGAAATCTTTAACAGTCTTGGAAAGCACAATTGTGTTGTTTTAGAACTGGTTGAAACGGGCCAGGTCAGGTTGACCGACAAACATTTGTACCCATCGTAACAAATATGAATACATTAATAAGCTACCTTTTACAAATAAACAATGTAGGACTGTAAACACTTTTAAATTACACTTTAGCTAACTTTTAATAACCAATTCGCTTTTATCTTAAATTATTTGATTTGACCCGTTACATATGAATACAAAAACATAGTTGTTAGTGGGGGTTTTCAGTAAAAAGTGTAGCCTCTGTTACCAGCATGAGTCAGCATACGGTTCGACCATAACACATGGATGCAATATAAAGGTTCTTTGACCATTTTTCATGCAGAATGAACATACAAACAAAATTCTTCATAAAAAAGTGTAAAAAAAATCCCAGCAATTATGGGTTTTACTATTACGGTTCTACCTTCACGTGGGTACTCGGGAAGGCGGATGTTCTCAAGGTTTCTTGTGTCTCGTCCATTATTTTACGCCTCGAGATACTCAAAATGAATGCTTGCAACTAAAAAAAGAGGTAGATTAAATAGGAAACGGGTCAAAAGTTTCCCAACGTACACCTTCAATTATTTAATTTAAAAATTAGATGATTATAGAAGTTAAATACTTTTTGTAATTGTATTTTACGCTAATCATCTACATAAAAGATTAAAATGTTGGGATAAGAAAGTGTTTCGGGTCAACCATTCCCGTCTCAATCCACATCATAAATTACCCGTTTGACCCATTACCCAACCTATTTATGTGAAAAGAAATTGATACTGATCACGGTTTGCATATCACTTCCCTGTTTTAATCAGAACAGCAAGAACCAGAACTTGAACATCTATCTTGAACAAACAAAGGTTCAGGTTTCCTCGATTGTGGAGCGGAGCCGACCGGAAGAACGATTTAAGTTTTTTTACGATCTAATGAAACAAAACAAAAATACAGATGATGATGATGATGAAAAGATTCTAAAATAAAATCGAACCTGTATGAAATCACAATAAAAGAACCTCAATTACATAAAAAAATTACAGGGATGAATGGTAGAACAGAGCAGCAAATGTGGAACCTGATAGGCTTCAATTGCCCTAGGCTGGGTATAGTTGCTTGAGTGTTATCTTCGTGTATCTCCCGTCACCCCCATTCTCCAACGGCATCTACTGCACTTGCCATCACAATTTGATATCGATTCCAAGCCCTATCAAAATCTGCATCATGATTGAGGTAGTTGTGTTGAAAAAGTTATTAGTGCGTATCTAAAGAAATCGAAATGATACGAAGATAATCACTAATCAAAATTTTTATTTGGGTTTACTCACCTTTCGTGAGATGGTCTCAAAATCATATCAACAAAACTGAAATACTGGTTAGTGAATTCAAAACTTTAACTACAGGATAATCGAACAAATGAAGAGTAAAAGTACCTGGCGTCATTGAAGTAGTGGCTAGGGTTCGAAAGCTTGAATTAGAGGAATATGAAGATGGCAATTCATTTACCTGCATCACAGGGACATTGAATCAATTTAGGGCTATTAGAGTAGATGAATCAGATGAAATTAAATCTGTGATACGTTTTGACTTGATTGAAGACGAAGATGAAAGGCTTTCGAAAATTAATGCAGGAGGAGGGTTTGTCAATTTTACCCTCAAATTTAGTTACTTTAAATGCCTAAATTAATGAATTTCTTTATAAATTTTATTCATTTTAATATTAATGCAGAAATACAATTTTGCCCTTTTTACTACCTACCTAATTAAGTGTTGTACCATAAGCGTTATAACTTACTTGAAAGATACAAATGTATTTAAGAGCCTCATAATGAAGGTTGTAAAAAAGTTGATATAACTAAATTTTTAAGTATATATATATATATATATATAGATTATTAAGTAAATTAAATGCAATTAATAGGATTTTTCTAGGTTGGTGCATTTAAAACAACCATAAATTTTGGTTTTAAAATAAAACATATAATTTTTTTTGAACGGCCAACAAACTCAATCCCGAGTACTCTCGGGGCACCCACTGGATAAACGGAGTACTCCGAGAGTAACCCGAGTCCACCACCAATTCCGGGGAAAACCCGGTAACCCACCCGCCCGTAGGCACGACGGTGAAATTACCGGTAAAACCCGTTTGGCTAAAGGTTCCAACCCAGGTTTCCCTAGGTCTCCTATCATTGCCCACCAATGCCTCACTCTGCACCAAGTGGGAGTCGAACCTGCATCTCTCAAGAGAAATGCAAGCCCTCCACCACTTGATCTAGAGATCATTGGCAAATAGAACATATAACTAAACTTATATTTTTAAGTATATATAGATATAGATAGATATAGATTATTAAGTAAATTAAATGCAATTAATAGGATTTTTATAGGTTGGTGCATTTAAAACAACCATAAATTTTGGTTTTAAAATAGAACATATAACTAAACTTTAGAATATATATAGATTTTTTATTGCATTTATATTTTTTCTAGTTTAAATTTATCTTTTTAGCTCATGTTATCTTGAAATTATTAAATACAATAAAGACTCAACATAATATGTTTTATAATAACATTGATGCATTTATTATATAGTTAAGATGAAATAAGAGTGTATACTGATCACATCCCCACACTTGTCTTTTGCTTACCCTTAAGCAAATCTATTTTTCACTTTCACGTGGGTCGAACGAGAAACACACTTCCCACTCCCGAGACAAAGGTTAAGGTCTAATGTCATACCCGGTTTAAACTTTTTTACAATTTACGAAATATTTAACGGAAAAGTGAATAATCCCATATAAAATGTTTATCCGATATTAACCCGCCCGTAAAACTAACAAGTCATGCACATCCCTCACAATGTTCTCTCCACTCAGTTTATAAAATTTGGCTAATTAGTTAATGAATTAGCACTTTCTAGGTTATCACTCAAAACCGAATTGAACACGTACCCGCATAGGCTTGCAACTCAATCATTCTCCACCACCAAACATGAATACTAAGCACAAGTCAAAAGGGCTTTGAAGGGTTGTAACGGGTCTAGGTTAAGGGTATGGAATAAGATGTTTTAAGTGGCGAAGGTGATGAAAAATCCGATTTTTATTACAAACGACTATGCTAAACAAAACTAACTATAAACATCAACTACGAGGCAACGGTTTTCGCCTTTTATTCAACAAACTACTAATTCGTATTTTTGTACTTTTCTCAATGATTTTCTATTCTTTTTCGCAACATTTTTTGAATTTTTGCTTTTTGCTTTTTTTTTTTGCAAACACAACTATACAGTCAAATAGGCCTATAATCGAATTTTCATCACACGGGTTTAAAAATAAAAGGTTTAACGGATGTGGGCTAAATGGGTTGGTCAAACGAAAGGTTTAGGCTCAAAGTGGGCGACTAGGGGATTTATTTGGGTAAAGGTAAGCAAATGGTGTAAAAGGAAAAGGTTTACCTAATGCCTTAATCATTCTCGTGCTTGTATTCGGTCTATGGTCTCAAACGTATCAAAAGTCGCAAGGTCTACAATACATGACTAATGGTCCACTCAAACAAAGAAACATGAATATGTAATCCTATGATGTAAAAGTGGCTCAAAACCTCACATAGATAAAGGGTATGGTATGTGATATGCATGATGTGCTAGTTTCTTAGGCGAATTATTCCCAAATAACTACCCACTAAATACCCGTCATGCTATTAATTTGAACTTGACCATGACAAAAGACCACATGGGTTGTGCCATCCCTTGTTAACTTAGTTACTTGTGCTTTTTAGATTGCTTCAAACAAAGACATTTTGAAATTTTTCCCCCATCCCCACACTTGAGGTCAACATTGTCCTCAATGTGTAGTGTTTAAATGAATGGGTTAAAAATCGAAAACTTTTACTCCCCCAACCCCACACTTGAGGTAAACATTGTCCTCAATGTGTAAAAACTAGAGTTTTAAAACGCACAAGGGATGTGACACGGCTAGCCTCCCCAAAATTTCACCCCGGAAAATAAAATACAATTTACAATCCACTTATTTGCTAACTAAAAAAAATCAAAGGTAAAAAGAAACGTATGCACCTGATTTTCTCGCTAGTGGCTCATGTGCTCTTCATCTCTTCAAGAAAGCGGTCGCCTCATGAACATAATGTACCTACAAATTTTAACCGTTGTGTAGAAGCATGCTTCTCACAACCATCAAAATTTGTTAGCTACCTAGTTCTACCACTTTTATAAAAATATTAATAAGTCATACATTAATTTACTTTGATTTATGTGGAAAAATAATTTACAACAATAACAATCCTAACTCACTTTCGTAGGAATCACGGTTGCATTTAGCTTATGCAAGAAGCCCTTTTAAACCACCCGATAGCTCGGGAGGATGAGTAGGTCTCGTGAGGGTTATATAGGGAACACACCCACAACGTTCATTTAACTACTAAAAAAAATAAAACAAATAATAATACAAACTCTACAACAATCATACCTGATTTGCTTCTCATGGTGGTCGAAGTGCACATTTGCCTATCGAGTTTCCAACATATGCTCGGTAGTTGGCATGCCGAATCCACTCTCTTTTTCTTCTATTCGGCATGCGTAATGTACAACTTCGGGGCCGCTTCTTACCAAACTGGCCAATGTCTTGCAACGCTACCCTTCGAATCCTTATACCCGAACCCGCATCCCCAACTTTGTTGGTTGGAGTGATAAGTTTGGGAGAAGGATGAATATGAATGTGAGCTTCTTTCGAATCCGATTCGTCTTGCGGTGTCATGTCCTCCGCTCGGTTCAAACATTCAACTTCTTGCTCCGAAAGATCTCTAACCTCTTCCACCACATCACCATCCACCATTGTACCACTTGCCAACACCTCTTGGTCTCGTCTAAGTTGAGCCAATTCTTCAACGAGTTGACCCACTTTCTTTGCCAAGGCTTCATTAGCTTTATCTTTCGCCTCAAGTTCTTTCTTCAGTTCCATCTTAATCTCTTGATTTGAAGTAATGATAGCATTCATAATTGCATCGAGCTTGGAACTTATTGAATCTTGAGGGTCTTCGGATGCCGGTTGAGGGTATTCATTATAATAATCATCGTACTCCTCCCGGTAACTTGAGAAATGTGGCAATTCGGGTTCATAATTGTTGTAATCCCGCTCTTGCTCATAGTGGCAATTCGTCTCTAAATGGTAGTATTCTTGATATGAAGGTGGCTCATAACCGGACTTTATTTTTCCTTTCCAAAACACTGGATCTTTCCAAAACACTGGACAATCTTCATGTATGTGAACTTTTCCACAACAAGGGCATGACTGATAAGCGTCACTTTATTGCTCCGGTGGTAGAGGTGGTCTAGTGTATGGATAATGTGAGGATGGACCATTGAAATCTTCATAATCCGCCCTCCTATATTCAAACAATCCGTTGAGGTAGTCTTCCCGTTCCTTGTTGGCTTGAACTTTTTCGTAGAAAACAGAGCAATCCTCTAAATAGTGCTCTCCCCTTCCGCAACACTCACACGGATCATCATCTACCCAATTCATATTGAAAGATGGTACCTGCAAAACATGTACCTGCACAAAAAAAAACTCGACCACCCAAAGTAAAATCACGAATATACAAGAAAAAGGAAAGAAAATAAACTAAACTAAAGTCGAACAAGCAATGAAATACTAAGCGCACTAGCTCCCCGACAACGGCGCCATTTTGACGTGACCGTGTCGTCCCGATCAGTCAAAAACCCAATTAAACCTAGGTAGCTAGGGTAAGTCGGGTATCGTATCCACGAAGAGCAGGTGGTCAGTATCGCACGACCCGTTCGATTAGTTAGACTATTTACAAATAATGTACAAAGTGATTATGAAGATTGCTAGTTTTATTTGTTTGTTTGGTTTTGAAAATAAATCGGAGTGAACCTACAATTTGATGTTATTCTTAAAACAATGTGTGATTAGTTAAGATTGTAAACTAAACTAAAAAGTTGAAACAAGAAATTAGAATACGGATCACACCCAGTTCGATAATTGCAAGACCTAGGGTTCCTACATGTTTTAACTTGATTCAATTGCATATAGTGATTAACGGATTACTATCACGAAGCTTAGGTGCCAATTGCTATCAACGTCATAGACAACGGACCGTAATGCACTTCGTTGCCTCGGACATGTAAATCCTAACCTATAGCAAGGCATAATTGCACATATTCATTTCACAAAGTCAAATTTAATAACTCATTCGACAATTCATGAATCCAATACAAATGCAAGACAATTGATATAAGTTTCAAATGGTTAAATACAACTAGTCACAAATTAAATCATAAACAAAATATTGAAACCCTAGAATTCTTACAAAATCTACACCGGGGTGATCCCGAGGAGACTAGCCGTTCATTGTGTTCAAAGTCGTCAACACCAAGAAAAAAAATCTCTTTTTTTCATTTCCGTCCAACTAGACAAGAACCCCCACAGTCAAAGGGTTGCCTTCCATTTTTTTTGGTAACCGTCCCCCTTTCAGAAATTGCGAACCCCTCTCCTGTCTTGCGCTACCCCACAAATCAGCCCATCAATCGGCCCAACACCCAACTACAACTAATGTAGTTTTATGGCCCAACTTAATTTACATGTGTTGTAGTGTAGAGTAAGTTGTATTCACAAGATTCTTTCTCGAATCTGCTGCAAAGTGTCAAAACAATAGTTTTTACTCAACTTATTTAATTGTCATAAATACATTCAACAACCTAAATTCATATGTTTTCTTACTCATCGATGATCATTAAAAGTATTTTGATTAACACTTTTCTTTTAAGACAAATTTTTTATTACATTTATATTTTTTCTAGTTTAAATTTATCTTTTTAGCTCATGTTATCTTGAAATTATTAAACACAATAAAGACTCAACATAATATGTTTTATAATAACATTGATGCATTTATTATATAGTTAAGATGAAATAAGAGTGTACCTACAATGTACTGATCAGGTTTTAGCTGGGACAAGTACATTCCAGCTGATACCAATCTTAAAGCCTTCATTGCTCAGATTGTTCAAAAGCCAGAGTTGATGAAGGAATGGATAGTTGTGTTATCTGATGAAGAGAAAAGTTAAGATGAAGAATCTGTTTCTTCACAAAACAATTCAATAGAAGGCAGTGATGATGATGAAGAAATGAATAGATAAATGTTGGAAAAATTCATTTATCTTCTGACAGTTTTGAATTTTATTTTGCAGATAAACTGAAGAAACTCAAAGAGAGAAAAGCTGCAAAAGAAATGAAAGAAATCAAGATTGTTGAGAAGATAGTTGAAGTGGAGAAGATAGTTGAAGTTGAGAAGATTGTGGAGATTGAAAAGATTGTTGAAGTCGCAAAACCATGTCTTACATGTTTGGAATCCTGCAAACAATGTGAAGAAAAAGATGAGAGGTTTAGTGAATAAAAAAAGTTATAAGAAAAGTTACTGTTTGATGTTAAGAATTTAAAAGAATCATACGATGTGTTGAACAAAACAGTGAACAATTTGCAAAAGACAAACTCGGAAAGAGAAGATGCTTTGAAGATGATGAATGCTACAATGATGTCGAAGCAGAAAGAGATAAATTTTTATATTGAAGAATGTGCGAAATGGAAGCAAGAGTTGGAAACTGAGAAAGCAGAAAATGAAAGAATCAGACGTTTACTGAGAAGTTATTCGAGTTCTGATTACTTAATTGACCGAATTTATCCAACTGTTGCAGGTTTTGAAGCGTTTGAAGACGAACAGCCAAAGAAGAAAAAGGATACTGGTAAGAAACAGAGTTTCTGTTATAATAAGTGTCCGCCTCCAATTTGGGAAGGGTACTCGCCTAGTAAACCGAATGAGGAACAAGTAAAAAAGGCAGTCAATATAAAGTTAGAGTCCGAGTTAACCGATGTATTACCAGACAACATTGACATCACATTCACAGCGTCCGACACAGATCATGAGTCCGAATTAATAAAAAGGGTGGTCGATCAGGCGTTGGATAAGGATGAGGAGTCAGAGTCAAAATCCGAGTCCGAAAGTTCGTGTTTGTCAGTCGGGAGTTCGAGTTCGTCTGTCAGGAGTTCAAAAACGTCGGGAAAACGGGTTTATAGTAAAGAATTTTTGTTGTCAAAATCTAATTGGAAGGACGAAACATTTGAAGTTGCATATACTTTGAATGATTCTGACAAATTATATTTTGATAAAGAGTTTCCACTAAGAAGTGTTTGAATTGAAATGATTAAAAAGGTTTTCAAAATAATAGAAATTAATATTTCTGAAATAAAAGATTTAAATCTTACTGAAAAACCTAAAAAATACACTTCAAGAGTTCAACAGCGTTTAAACAAGAAAAATGGTTACAATTCTGGTTCTGGTTTTCAAAAGAAACCAAACCATAATGGTAATTTCAAAAAGAAAGGCCTCGGTTTTATCCCCCCTGAAAATTATAAAAATGAGAAAGTTTCTAAAAATACAAAATTTGTTTCAGATCCGTCTGCTGAAGAAGAAAAGAAGAGCTCATTTTGGAGACAATCAAATCAAGAATTTCTTGCTGAGAAGAGGAAAAGTGAAGCTCATCAGAGAATAGAGACTAGAACCTGTTATAGGTGTCAGGAAATTGGACACATCGCTTGGAATTGTCCCAAAGCATCCAACACAAAACAGGGAGTTTCAGAAAAACTCAAAGAAGTAGTTGTTGATAAAACCGAACAACCAACTGAGAAATTTAAAGTGTTTAAAAATTCAACATATGAAGTTGGTGAATGTTCAAAGAGATTTTACAGGAGAAGTGTGAAGCTTGACAACCAAAAGTGGGTTGTTAAGAAATCTGATGTAAAAACTGGCAATGAATCTGATTCCACAAAATCAGAGGAGCCACATGTTGTTAAAAAGAGTGAAAACTCAGTTCCTCCAATGGATGATGAGAACTTTCCACCATTAAGGACTGAGAATTTTAAACAAAAGATTGGAAAAGTTGAGATTTCTAATCAATTTTATTCTGAAAAGAGTGAATTTGATGTTGAGAAAGCGTTTAATGGGAATGTAAAGAAAATTTTTGGAAAAATGATCGATGGGAAGGTTAAAGGGGTAAAAGATTTTTATGCAACAAAGAAAGCAACCTACACCCCAACTAAAGAGGAGTTGGTATCGCCCAAGGCTGGTCAGGCTTGGGTGGACATTTTCTTTCATTGAAAAACCTGACTTGCCGGAGATCCTAAGTTTGTAATCGCGGATCAAGAATCGGCATCATTCTTGTTAAAATAGTTTTTGTGAAAGATTTTAAAATTGTTGAAATTTTTATAGGTTGTGGACTTGCCGGAGCTTCCAGGTTGGTAAGTGTGAAGCAGGAATCGGCATCTTTATTGATAAAATGAATTTGTGTAGAAGTAGTATTCCTACAAGTGGTAAATCAGGTACATTAATTTGTACTTGATTTTCTTACAAGTGGTACAGAGGTTTGTTCTGACAAAGTGATTACTCAAGGTCATTAAGTTGAACTTGATGTAATCCATATTCAAGTAATTAAATATGGGGATCAATTCATTATAAAGAGAGTAGAAACACAGTGATGATCTTACCCCGAACCTACAAGTGGTTTTAACAAAACTTATTTTCCAGAAAAACCATTTTGATTAAAACAAACTTAAGTGTTTTGAAATCTAAATGGGAAAATAGTTTGTTGAAAGGGGGAGTTCTGATTGTTTAAGCCAAGTGGATGGAGATTTGAAGCTTGATACATCAGTTTGTCAATTTTCTTGTATAGTTTGTTTTCAAATTTCTTTAAATGTGTTTGCATTTTAGGGGGAGTAAGAAATTTCAGAAAATCCAAAAACATTAGAAGATTTGAAAAAGCCAAAAACATGATAAAATCAAAAATGAGTCTTGTTGTAAAAAGAGGAAATGACAGTACATCAGTGGACTATCACAACATGCTAAAGAAATGGAAAGTTAAAAAATGTGATAAACAATCTCATTGTGGATGTGCCAGTAGGTTTTTACACATTCAGTAGACTGTATTCGAGATATAAACCTAAATTCAAACTTTATTTCGTGGGTAACATTTCTTGGATATATGGGTAACCCCCGAAATCTTGTTTGAAAGGTCCCTCTTTCTGAGATACTAGGTCTTTATGCTTAGTGATATCTGGGGTATTATCCCGGGACTTCTGCTGAATGGAAATTCTGACCTAGTCCCCGTATAATACTTTCTACAAATGCTTGAAATATAGCGTCACCCTCAACATAAAAAATGATGAAATATTGAAAAATGCTACTCATGTGCTGTTGAAGAAAAGACCCTCTAAAGGGGACACACCAAAAGTCGAACCGTCATCTCTCTGCTGAACGGAAGTTCTGACCTGAGCTCTCACGGTTTCGCACATAACACCTTACAGATATCATCTAGTTATACTCACCTGTAAGACTGAATATTGGGATCTGGATACGGGAGTATATTCAAGTGGTGGGACACGCGAATAAGTTTAAGTGCTTAAGACATTAATATCGTATCTCGAAACAGTTGAACTTTGTGTGAAAATTTAAGTGGATCAGTATACTGACAATCTAAGTAAATTGTTTAGAACTTAAAATGAAATGAAGCTTAACGGTGTTTGGTGATTTGTCCCAGAAACTGATATGATCCTCTTACACAATCTCACAAAAATATTATTTATACATATTTCTTTATTGCATTCTTTTTTATTCATAAAATCCAAAAAGATTTTCAGTGTGTTTTAGCATAAATTTTGAAAAATTCAAAAAGATTTTCGACAACTGATGCTGAAAAGCTGATTTTCAAAATTCCGGGTGCTGAACATGATGAACAGGTTTAGGAAAGTTGGTTTGAAGATGTTTGAAAAGAAAATCGATATTTTAACAAGTGATTCATCAGAAATTTTTAATGATAAATCATTTTAAGTTTGTGTCTGCAAGTGGTTAGCAGGGTTTCTAAAATTTGTTATATCTTATATTTTATGAAACTTATGTTTTGGGTAGAGAGTATGCAGGTGAGCCAGGTTGCGATACCTGAACCTGTGAATACGTGTGTAGAGTTTGAGCCAGACTATGATCCCAGCACAAGTTGAGGGGGAGTCTGTTAGAGAAAGAGAGTTTGAAGATGCATGAGCTAGGAAGTTGATTCTGAAAGATTAGTTGAAGAAAGTTAGAATGAAGGAAGCCCGAAGACTGATAAAGACTGAAGATGCGAAGACTCGTCACTTAAGACTCGTCAACATCTGAGGGGGAGTCTGTTGGTGCATACATCTGTCGACTTCGTCTTGTATCGAGTCTTGTACTAGATTGTTAGATCAGGGCACGTTGTACGAGAAAATAGGGTTTAGAAGTGTTTAAAGCTGATTTCGCTTAAAAGGGGTTGATTTCGCTTGAAATGACATTATGCAGTTTCAAGCGGAATCACAATCTTTCTAATTCCGCTTGAAATGCACATTGTCACTTTCAAGCGGAATCTCAAGTCTATATAAAGGATTTCAAGCGAAATCATATGTAACAGTTGTTGATTTGGATACCGAGGTGCTGCCGGTTTATCCAGTGAATGTAATCAGTGTTAAATCAATCAGAAAGAAGTTTAAAGTGATTTGCAAGCTGTTTCGAAGTCTATTTCTCTGTTTCCGCCTTTGAAATAGATAAAAACTCCTCTGAACGACTCGTTCGGGTCTGAAAACGATCCTACATAAATTATATCAAATATGGCGTAAGAGCAACCCTTTTTTGGTACTAATGTTGGAAAAAACTTGTTTCTTTGTTCCTTTTTAATTTACAGAGTCAAAAGAGCTTAAATGTACAAAAGTAGCAAAATAACAACAAAAACCAACATAATTACAAAGAAGGAGGATTGACGCAACTCGCCAAGCCCCAATCCACATCCGAACCAAGAGAATAGCAAGATCAGAAGACCTGACAGGTGGCCATGTCCACCAGACATGGGTCGTGTTCAAGACTGAAATCTGTGCAGAAGAAAAGACAACAGCAACGGACAAAACAGACAGCCAACACGAGGTGTGGTCAACTCAAAGATTTTAAGAATCTGCGATAGTACAGCAAGTACATTAGCCACGGGCCGTGCCGTTGACACACGAGGCCGTGTTAGTACAAGACCTGACACTGCAGTTAATAAGGAAGAGAGAGAGAGATGAACACGGGGTCGTGCCAGGCGGGCACGGGCTATGGTGAAGCCTCTGTTTTCAGCTATAAATAGATGTGCTTGGTTCCATTCCAAACCATCCCTTGGCAAACCACTTCTCTCTCACTTGTCACCACTCCACCACCACTACAACACCATCATCCACCATCCATCATCCATCTTACATCATTTAGAGTGTGTGTAGTAGTCTCGCGATCCAAGATCGATCGTAAGAGTCTTTGTCAAACAAAGGTCATGCTTGGCTAAACTCTTACATCACTTGGTGAAGACAAATCTTTTATGTATTACTTTTTTATTTCCAATCTTTGGCAACTTTTTAATTTGGTATGTATTAATGACTTTAATAACTAGTTTTTTTATATTGAAGGCAAATTTATCTAATCATTCTTCATATGTCGTTGATTCACATATTCGTGTCTTTACGGTCTATATAAAACGTTTGGAAGGGAGTTAGAAGGGTGGTTGGGTAAATTTTATGTCACATTTAGTGTATAGATCCTGCGAGAACCTGGTTCAAGCTTAATAACACTTCACGAGTCAGAGCGGGCATTACCCACCATGGGAGAAGTGCAAACCGCTTGAACCCCTTATCTATAAACTACTATTAAAACTTTAAACCAACCCTGCGAGGACTGTATCCCTGCTGACTCAAAGTTGGACATATGGACATTGGACAAAATTTGGACATGTATATATGTATATATATATATATATATTGAAGACAAAATATATATACTAACTAGGCTCGGTAAAAACTATACAAAAATCGGACAAGTAATAAAAAATGTATATTTAACAAAGTGATAGAAATATATATATATATTATAAACCGATCCTAAAAATATATTACTTTTAAGAAGCGTTAAAATATATTTTACAAGATATATACTCCGGAAAAATACTAAAAACTACAAAGGAAAGATTTATTGACTAAGTATAAAATACATATAAATGTGTATACATGCCTAAACGTATTAATACGTGCCTACGTATACACTTAGTGAAAGATACAAGTTTTCAAGTATCATATAAGTATACTTATACAAAAATAATATTGAGAATATTATTTTAACAAGTATTGAAATACATATATATAGGAATGGGATCAGGAGAAAACGATTTGAAGTGTGAGAACAGTGAGAACGATTTTCAGCCATAGGATCTTTGTGATTTGTGGCTAAGATGATGCGGTGCCATTTTTGTAAATAATGGGAACCTTATAACTAACAGGAGGGGTAAAATTTGAAGATCCAAAAAGGGTGCACATGCTAATCACATGTCATTTTCCCCCATCATATTTAAACGATAATAACTTTTTTATACGTGATTATTTTTCTAAAAAAATTACACCATAAAACTTAGCGTTTTTTATCTTTCAAACGAGTATACCATTGATATATTTTTCGAAAAAAAATGAACTGGCTTTTATGGCGTTTTTCTGAACTTGGTGTTTTATGGCATTTTAGACTAGGTATTTCTATGGCGTTTTTCTGAACTATGTGTTTTTATAGCGTTTTCACTAGGTATTTTCATGGCGTTTTTCAACTAAGTTTTTCATGTCGTTTTTTGAACTGAGTGTTTTATGGCGTTTTTAACTGGGTAATTTCATGGCGTTTTTCTGAATCGGGTGTTTTTATGGCGTTTTATTTGAACACCCAGTTCATGTGAGTGAGTTTTTTTGACAATATTACCCCTTAGTGTAATTTAACATCAATGCCACATGTCAACACCAAAATCGTTCTCACCGTTCTCACAGTTTTCACCGTTTTCTCTAAATCCTAACCATATATATATATATATATATATATACATATATATATATGTAGGGTAGGGTTCATGCGAGAACCACCCTTATTGCGAGAACCGCGAGAACCAATGTGAACAAGGGGCAATTTTGTAAATAACAAACAACTTTAAAATATCTGCATCCACTATCGGACTTCAAACATAAATTAAATTACACTTAATAAACACTTTCACATCCACACTCAGAACTCAATTACAATCTTTCCACATTTCTCAACCTGATTATCTCAACAATTCATCGATTACAATCGATTACATATCGAAGCATCTGTTCGCCATCATCAGTTCACCATATCGAAGCATCTGGATTGAGATTTTATCTCAGATTTGAGATTTTACCAGCATCATCAGTTCGCCATCATCAGTTCACCATGTCGAAGCATCTGGATTGAGATTTTATCTCAGATTTGAGATTTTACCAACATATATTCAATATTTCGTCATATAATCGAGGTTAGTTCCCCAAATTCGTACAAAATTAGTCGTATAATCTATATTAGGAACATAATAATTAGGGCAACATTGTGGATTTTTAATCTGTTCATAATTAGGGCAACGTGCCAACGTGATTATAGGAATAGATGGTTCAATGAGTGTGTCACTACGACGGTATCGCCGGGAATCAATCGCCGTCGGTATTAGGTGTACATATGTATAGTTATGCACATGTGCATATCTTACCATAATAGATTTGTTAATGATTAGTGTTATATATGGTTAGTGATAATACGAATTTTGATTTGGTACAGGTTAAGGTTTATTATTGAAGCAAGCTTACGAATTTTGATTTGGTACAGGTTAAGGTTTACTATTGTAGCAAGCATGCTGATCAGGTGAGTCATGTTAATGCACATGTGCATAGTTATGCACATATGTATGGTTTGTTAGATTAAGTTAATAAGGGTAGGCATATGGATGCAAATGTGCATAGTTATGTACATCAGCATACTTTGACAGAATGGGTTATTAAGGTCACTCATGCTGATGTACATGTGCATAATTTGCCAGAATATATTAATAAGGTCGTTTATGTTGATGCACATGTGCATATTGTATATGGTGATGATAACGTTAATGTTAATGCACATATTCATTGATAAGTTATGTTTATTTCTTTTTTTGAAACCAAGGGATGAAAGGTCAATTAAAATGCCAGATGGAATGGAATGTGATTACGCGACGGTTAAACAAAAAGGTAAAAAAGGTTGATTAATGTTTGATGATCCAGATGGGAGTTTAGGCACATGTGCATCCTTCTATTAAATTCATGTTAAATGATATCATTTATGTAAACACATTAAATATATTGTGTAGGTGCGCAAGAAGAAATAAACACAAAAAAGGCAGGCAATTAAGCGAACTCGTGATGAAACCTAAAAAAAGGAGGTTACGTGATGAAACACAAAAAAAGGAGGTGACAGAGTGCGTGCGGTAAAGAACAAGAAGTTGGCAAGATCAACGGTAACTTCGACGGTTGATACTGATGACCATATGGTTGTATTCAGATTCAACATAAGGTATCTGATATAGCGTGCCATTAGGTGTAGAATGTACAATAGTTGTAATTGTTCTTGTAATGTAGAATGTACAACACTTGTAATTGTTCATGTATACATAAAAAGTAAAAAATATATCATTCTACTTAATAAGGTATATGGCGTGTTTACGCACGTATTCAACATTTATTCGACGATGATTACGGGGCGTTGGTAATGTGATGCACATGTGCGTAACATTATGTACTGATGGTTAACAGTTTATTTGTGATGATCATGGATTGGTATCAACATAATGCACATGTGCATGATTATGTTATGTATGAAAATAAAAGTAACGAATATAAAAATAACGGTTATTTGTTTAATGTTTATTATTGATGATTATTGGGTGTTAATAATGTGACGCACATGTGCATAATTATGTACTGTTGGTTAACAGTTTATTTTTTTGATGATTACAGATGGTTGGCAACATAATGCACGCAGGTGCGCAAGAAGAAATAAACACAAAAAGGCGGGCAATTAAGCGAACTCGTAATGAAACCTCAAAAAAGGAGGTTACGTGATGAAATATAAAAAAAGGAGGTGACGAAGTGCGTGCGGTAAAGAACAAGAAGTTGGCAAGATCAACGGTAACGGCGACGGTTGATACTGATGATCATATGGTTGTATTCAGATTCAACATAGGGTATCCAATATAGCGTGCCATTAGGTGTAGAATGTACAATAGTTGTAATTGTTCCTGTAATGTAGAATGTACAACACTTGTAATTGTTCATGTATTCATAAAAAGTAAAACATATAACATTCTAATTAATAAGGTATATGGCGTGTTTACGCACTTGTTCAACATTTATTCGGTGATGATTACGGGGCATTGGTAATGTGATGCACATGTGCATAACATTATGTACTGATGGTTAACAGTTTATTTGTGATGGTTGGCAACATAATGCACATGTGCAAGAAGATGGTTGGCAACATAATGCATATGTGCAGGATTACATGATGTATGAAAATATAAGTAACTTATGTAATAAATCAATTGTTTGTTTAATGTTTAATGATAAAAAAGAAAAGGGTTAATAATTAAACATGGATTATGGTGTATTGGCAAAATAATGCACATGTGCATTATTATGGTATGATTGTAAATAAATGTGATTTACTTGATGAGAGAATAATGAAGCATGTAAGAGTAAACTATGAAAAAACACTTTAATGATATAAAAATGAATCATGTGAGTGTAAACTTCGAAACACATATAAATGTATAATGCCTTTAATCTCAAAACGTATGAATTGCAACTCTTGTTGATCTAAATTTGTAGATGTTACTTATATAAAATTATTCATAACATTTAGCAAGGTGCTACACCAGAATTACATCCCCCAATAGAAGGAAAACTCATACAGCAAAAAAC
Source organism: Helianthus annuus (assembly GCF_002127325.2). NCBI lineage: Eukaryota > Viridiplantae > Streptophyta > Magnoliopsida > Asterales > Asteraceae > Helianthus > Helianthus annuus. Next base: position 67,720,305 of record NC_035443.2, read on the forward strand.
AAACAGAATACTATACTGGAAATACATCAAAATTGTTCCATGCCGCCCAAGTTAAACTCACATCCTTCGATCTATTTTTTACCCATAACTGACTCATGTTCTTGATCTCCTCGACTACCTTCTGCATCGACAATTGACTTTGATTAAAAACCATCTTGTTCCACATTTGCCAAACGCTCCAGAGGTAGATAAGGGACACCGCATAAATCGCCTTTTTTTCTTTTTTTGCAGACCCTTGGACAATATTATGATATTCCAGCAAATCTTTGAGACTGAAAATAAATGCAGTCGGGCCTTTGCACCATTGAGTAATTACGGACCAAACTGTTTGAGCGAACTGACATGAAACGAAAATATGTTCACATATTTCGGGAAATCGCTGCAGAAAACGTAGCAGTTTGACTGTGTTTGGATGACTATTGCATTAAGTGCCACCTTCGTTGGGAGTCTCTCGACCAAGGCTATCCACCCGACCAACCCAACTTTTTTAGGTGTCTAGTTATTCCAAACAAATACCTGCCCGGGAACCTCTTTATTATATGTTTGTAGCCTAGACTTCAAACTCCGAACAGAAAAGTCTCCCGACATGCTCAAACACCAAACTCATAAATCTTTTCAAGTCTCTCCCAGTAGTCATTTCCATTAATTATAAGCAGGCCTAATTGATCTGGTACATCACAAGGAGAGCAATAGCATCACAAATTTATTGGGACAATGTAATATCATGAAACTTTGGAGGAGACCTATCAAAATTAAAGGTAAATCAAGCAAGAATATTGAAATTTTAATTTGTCAGGAAACAATTGGTCAATCTGGATATGGAGCTATAGATACCAAGGTGATCAACTCAACTGTTAACAAAAGAAGACAAATTGGATCACAAGAGCAATATGGCCAGAGTAAGTATTAGAAAGTGGCACAAAAAATGGAAAAAGATGGTAGCCTATCCTCTCAAACATAAGCCATATGACAGTTGCAGAAACAAAAAATGGAAGAAGATGCAATAGCTGTATCAACTGAGTATGTTGCTTATGGACACACAAATCCTCTCTAACGTGTATCAACTGAGTATGTCGCTTATGGACACACAAATCCTCTCTAACGGTTTTAACATTGAAAGTCGACTTATTTTTCCGAGTGCCAACCCCACCCATATTGACCCGTCTTCATTTTGGTGTCTCTCAGCAGCGCCAAAAGCTACATAAACTCCACCCATGCCTCCCCGGTTATCGGATTGTTATTCCATTGCCAATCCCACACAGTCACCTCCCCTATTTTTTTGTAGTTTTCCGCCACCCAAGCCCATTTGTTTGTTGCCATCCTGTACATAATTGGATAGTCATCCATAAGGCACTTGTTCAGAAACTATACATCAACGACATAGTCTAATTTTCAACATAATGCACATGTGCATATAATTTAATACAATATCATTTACAATCAACATAATGCACATGTGCATATAATTTAATACAACATCATTTACAGTAAATATAATGCACATGTGCATATCGTTTAATATAACATCATTTACAAAGTATTACATCATTTACAGTCAACATAATACCTTTAGTCACAAATCGAATGAATTGCAACTCTTGATGTTCTGTATTTGTAGGTGCTGTACCAGTCGAATTAGTGTCAAAAGATAATGAACGATCAGATACATTGATTATAAGACAACATTGTCTGATGTAAACATAGATTCAAGAGCCTGAATTTCAAAGCCATGAAGGGTATGTTGACTTATAACGGTTTTAGACATAATTCTGTGACTATCAACGAGATTGGCAGCAAATGGACCACCAAAGTCGGCATCAGATGTTGTATGAGGATGATATTCAGACAATGTATGAGGAGGATCACCAGATATACGAGGATCTACAGGTGATGAATCAGGAGACAGGAGACGCCATATGTCGCAACTCTAACACGCGATGAGTCAGACGAAGCCATTTGTAGCCGTAATCAGTATCCCTAACGCCATAATCAGTATCCCCAGTGAATCCGCCGTAAAATGTGGATCTCGCCGCCATGAAATTGGAGAGATCAGTTGCCGTCGTAGATCGCCGTCGTCGATTATGCAAGATCTCCAATTAAACCCTAGTTTGTAAAAGACGATAGTGAACAGGGGCTGGAAATAACTGGAAATAACAGGAGCACATGTTTTTTTTGTTATATGTCGCTTAATTACAACTTTGCCATGTGTTCACATTGGTTCTCGCGGTTCTCGCAATAAAGGGTGGTTCCTAACGGATCCTTATCCTATCCTATCCTATCCTATATATATATATATATATATATATATATATATATATATATATTCATGTTGCGAAATAATATATATACATGCTTTGACTTGGTCGAAGGTACACAAAGATAAGAATACATAAATGGCATAAGTATGAATATACAAGAACAATGCTAAAAATATATTATTTTTAACAAAAATTCGAACATGGAAAATATATATATTTAAGGACAAATATATATATATATATATATACACACACACACATACTTAGACATGATCAAAGATCACATGAGACAAGAATATATATTTTGAGAGATAAAATATATATTAACTATATCAACGAAACAATCGTGTGAGACACAAATACGTACAAAGGGGCTAGGCCCTACTCATACACGAACAAGGAGTACAACTGTATATAGATACATTACACAATAAACATAGGAACAATCGATTACTAACGAGTCTAAAACAAATAGAGTTTCTGAACAAACAAAACTAAGACAAGTCTAAACAAGGTTCATTATGAGAGACTTATGCTTCCACAAACAATGGACCTAAGTGTCTTAACGGAATTATGACACTTGTAGGTTGGAAAACACACGCGAAAAAACAAATGATTTCTAGCGGGTAGCACGAAAACAAACAGTGAGTTCTTGTCCCTTCTTTTAAACGCTTTTCGGTTTTTAATCTTTCGAGGGAGTTACATGTTACAAGTGGTATGATAAACTAGGGAATGCAACAAACAAAGATCATGTGCGCATAGGTTAGAAACACAAGTAGCCATTAATCACACATACAGACCGAGGAACGAAAGCGGTAGATCTATTGGGTTTTGGCGAGCCCCACTCTTAGTCCGTGAGATCGTTGGAGTGCTTTTGTGTCCCATGTCGAGGGTATTCGACACAAAAATCGTCTAGGGTTGGTTACTTCCTATGTCAGCACACATATTAATGTCATTGCAAAACATTAATGATCAACAGTTTTTCATAAACGTTTTACGTACCGGATTTCATTACGAACAAATTTCAAATGTTTTAAAGATTCATTGGATAAAAAACAAAATACATGAATTCACCAACTTTTTTTGACATTTTTACTTAACATGTATTTCTGGAAATTAGTGGACTTTGCTTGGAAACAAGACAAGAACAAGATCCGGGAATTTGATGCAATCTTTTTGAAGGGTTTGTTTCACATATTCCGCCTTCGTGTGAAATATGGAATGCAAAACCTTGATTTATACAAACTATATTTTGTGAACAAGTCTTTTGTCAAAGTAAAAACCTTTGGATTGTCTTTCATGAACAAAACACGTGACTTGTAATTTCACTTAAATCAATCGTGTATGGATGGACATCGTACTTATTTTATTCATATAGCATGTTTATTTATTCGAATGCAATGATTACTTATCAAGATTACACCTTGCGCTTCTGCCTACGAGCGGGTGTGACACACATGGGCTAGGCCCACGACTCCTAAATGACTAAAATCAACTCTGGCCCAATTTCCCATGCAGATCTGGTATTTTAGTCACTTGGCGGCGCATACGATTCGTAATCCATGGGTCGGGTACGGGTCATAACCTTCTCAACATTTGTATCTTTCTTTTGCTTTTCCGTTATTGTTCCAATTATACCCTTATACGTCCAAAACACTCTCTTTTCAATATCTACCTGCAAATCTCAACAAAACATTAATTCATACCTATTCTTATCAGATCTGTTACAATTACCCCTTAGAAATTGGTATTTTAACATTATAATACTATGTATCCTACAACTCAGCTATTTATAATTATTAAATTAATGCCCACAAAAGAAATGGTGACATACATAAATTAGGTTATTATTTCTTAATAATATTTTCCAATAAAAATGCATATTTATCTATTCATGTATGGACTCATATATATTTATTTAATTATGTGATTAGGAATTCTTATAATCAGTTATTAGTTTTGTTGTGGAATTAATTATCGATACCAACATTTACAAAAAGTATAACAAACATAATTAATTTTATGTATTATACCTTGAAGCAATAATCCCAATCTAAGTTATAATTATTATTATAGTCATTTAAGTTATATTTTTTATTAGGAATTTATACATCAAATAATATTGTTTATATTGTCCTTAGTCGTTTATATTGTCCCTTTGTTTAGTTTGTGTTATCTATATATTTTTAGGGTAATTTCATTTGGATATTCATTTTCTCGTTCGATAGCATTTTGTGGATCAATCTTCGCAAACAGTAAGTAAATCATTTCCCCGTTTTACATTAAACATTTTGGGGTGTATCAACGTGTCTTGAAATTTCATATTCATTTTATACAATTATTAAGCACGCAAATTCATTGTGTAGATACATGTTTATTTGATTAGTGTTTGTGTTATTCAATTCAAGCAAGCAAGCATATTGTGGATCCACTGGCTATCCTTTCCCCATGGCTATGGGATGGTGGTATCGCCTTTATTCAAGTCTCGCTCTTTAGGGCTTGAGACTCACGCATTAGTTTATTTTATTTATTGGTTATTGTTCATTATTTGTTGTATAACACATGATTTGCATGTTTATTTTCAAAATAAAATATTTTTATCTAACTTAGATTCACTCACCAGCTCTCGTTGTTGACATAAATATTTTACACGTGGTACAGGAAATGAAGTTTGAGGATGCAAAGATTGAAATCACATAGGAAATGCCTTAGAAATGTATGTATGTTCATTTTGGATTATGTTTGAATTATATGCAAATTGTTATGTTTTGATGTGACATTTTAATAAAATAATTACGAAACATTTAATAGTGTCACTAGCTTTGGATAATCATCTCTTCCCGACCGATAATCTGTCACGTGTTGGGGTGTGACAGATTGGTATCAGATCCAATGGTTATAGGAATTTAGGTTACTACACTATAACCCTTAGACCTAGACTATAGCCCAAGTAGGTGCCTTATGTGCCTTATATGCTCAATATTTTTGTCCTAGTTTATGTTATTTAATCTTATATGTTTAAGATTATTTATGTCACACACATATTCATGATAGCACCTTTAATTATCATGCATGCTAAATGTTATGTGCTTTACATGTTATTATATGATTTAGCCTAATGTCACACTTGCACACACAATATTATATAAAGAGTAAATTTCACTTTTTGTCCTTTATGTATTATCTGAATTTTGAAACGTGCCCTTTAAAAGTTTTAGTTTTAGTTTATGTCAAAAAAAAATAAATAAATAAAACACATGTTTTGTATCACTTTATGTCCTTTTGGAATTAAATTACTCAGTTAGGTTTATTTAAGACAGGGCAAAAATGGTATTTTATAAATAAATGTCATCAGATCCCTTGTCCCCTTATCTTCTTCAATTTCTTAGAAACCCTAGCACACAACCCAAATTCCCTGCCTTCTCCCCTTCAAGTCCGGCAGCCGGACTCGGTTCTCTGGCGATGTACGACACCGATCTCCGGCCGGCCACACACTCACCCAACCCTTCATTCCTATCAAACCATACTGGTATGCACAGGTCATGGGATCAAGATAATAACTACATATATGGAGCTGCAATTGGGTTAACACCTTTCTATAATAATCTGATCAGGTAAACTATTGAAACGCCCAATTATACCGCTCCTGAGATAGTTTATCAAACCTAGAGGAGTGTGGGCAAAATGTTTGACAAGTACAATCTGACTTGGATACTCCTTGTTGATTCTGGGTTTTATTACATGCTCCGACTACATTTTTGCAACATCATACCACAATACACCAAACGCGGTTAGGTTTTTTTAAAGATCTTCGTTAACAATAAAATGGCTGAGGAGGAGGCTGATCTATTCTACTGGACTCGAGGGAGCGGGTATCCTGTATTCAAGGATTACATTGTGTTTGTCAACGACCCAGATGGCAAATGAAGCAAGCAACATTTGTGGTTAGCGATGCATCCTAATCGCAACTTTGAACTATACCTTGATGCTTATTTAAACGGTTTGGAAGTCTTCAAGTTGAGCATGGATAAAAATCTTGCTAGCCCAAACCCGGAACCTAGTTCCACAACCACACCAATAACACCAATAATACAAAACAACAAGAAAAAAACATTGTATACAATGATAATTGGAGGAATTGGAGGAGTGTTAGTCTTGTTGTCTATTTTAGTTCTTATAGTTTTCATGCAACGAAGGCGATCCAAACACTATGGTGCTGTCTACGACTGGTGGTCATACGGCCCGGCTTAGACCAAGCGTAATGGGGCGTTTTTTTTTAAAAATTTTTGCCCCAAAACGCTCTATAACGCCCATATCCCCATTACGGGGGGCGTTTTGGGGCGTTTTAAAACCAAAAAGTCGTTGCCGGCGTTTAAATTAAAACGCCTAAGTGGTTTGTGTGATTGTTGACCTACCAATGACATTTACCCACATGTGCCACATGCTCTGACACCTTTTTGAAAGTTGCTGAATTTCGTTTGTATGTTGTGTGCTTTTTTTTTTCCTTAAAAATAATATGGGCATTATGGGGCATTATACCCACTACACCACTTTTGCTATAATGCCCCCTTGCTGACTAGGACGCCACATGGCGCAAAACGCCCCATGGTGGGGGCATTATAGTGTTTAACCACTACACATGGTCTTATAGTGAATCAAAATTTACAAAGTCTTCACATTCAACGCTGCCGTCAGATGAGGATGATGATACTGTGTTTGCAGCAGAACCGAGTCCGGTTGCCGGACTTGAAGGGGAGAAGGCAGGGGATTTGGGTTGTGTGCTATGGTTTCTCAGAAATTGAAGAAGATAAGGGGACAAGGGGATCTGATGACATTTATTTATAAAATACCATTTTTGCCCTTGTCTTAAATAAACCTAACTGAGTAATTTAACTCAGTTTGGTGTAAAGGACATAAAGTGATATAAAACATGTGTTTTTTTGGACATAAACTGAAACTAAAACTTTTAAAGGGCACGTTTCAAAATTCAGATAATACATAAAGGACAAAAAGTGAAATTTACTCTTATATAAATATCAAATCTCTTATTCATTCAATTCCTATTCCTATTTCAATGATTTTTCAATCATGTTAATTTTCAATGAATTTCATTTTCTCTCTTTTTTTTTTAAATTTCATTATTCACTAGCTATTTTTTTTACGATGCGCGTTGCGGTAAAATCGATCAAATGATTATGTAAAACAAACATGATTTGAAAATAAAGAATGTTTATGATATCGAAAAAAACATTTATTTTGAATACAACTTCGTTTTTAACAAAACTTATAACAGAATGTTGATGGAAAAAATCAAGCACAACTACGTATTTAAGTTTTTAGAAAAAAAGTTATAAACGTAAATTATTAAAAAAGTATCTAATTATTTGATTAATTAATATATGTTCTAAAAAGGTAAAAAAAATTATTAAAGGAAATATATGGTTTTAATAAAGGAAAAATACACTAAAATACGTTAACTAAAGTACATAAAAAATAAAACAATTATAATATATTAAATAAAAAAGCTATATATTATTTTAAAAATAAAGTTACTATTCATCTTCTCTCGTTAATTATCTAATATCTAAATATCTAATTATTTGATAAATTAATATGTGTTCTTAAAAGGTATAAAAAGAATTATTAAAAAATATTAAAGGAAATATATGGTTTTTTTTTTGTAACGAAGAACGATGAATAGTAACTTTATTTTTAAAATAATATATAACTTTTTATTATTTTTTATTTAATATATTATAATAGTTTATTATTATATTTACTTTTAATAACATATTTTTTAAACCATATATTTCCTTTACCATTTTTTTAATATTTTTTTTCTTTTTAGAACATATATTAATTTATCAAATAATTTGATACTTCTTTGATAATTTACGTTTATATTGTTTCTCTGAAAACTTAAGTAAGTAGTTGTACTTGATTTTTCCCTCGACATTCCATGATAAGTTTTGTTAAAAACGAAGTTGTACTAAAAAAAAGTATTTATTTGGTATCATAAAACATTATAATAATAAACTAAATCGTTCTAATGGTTTGACTTTCTAAACAATATGCTTTATTTTCAAATAACATTGTTTTACATTGTTATTTGCTCGGTTTCGCCGCAACGCGCGACGTAAAAAAACTAGTTATAATATATTAAATAAAAAAATAATAAAAATCTATATATTATTTTAAATATAAAGTTACTATTCATCATCCCTCGTTAACTATATATATATATATATATATAATTTGAGTTTTCAATCTTGTCAAAGTAAGTTCTTGTGACGGACATGTAGTAATTGGAAGGGGTAAGTACTGGTAGTTGGAACGTCATGTCTAAGCTGACATTTAGGGTTGTAAACGAACTGAACGAACACGTACAAGGCATTATTCGTGTTCGTTAATTAAGGATACAATGTGTTTACGAACGAACACTTACCAAATAAGATTTTATGTCTGTGTTCGTTCATTAAGGAAAGGAACGTGTTCACGAACGATTCATAAACACAAACGAACATAGATAAAATCGGCAAAGACGGCAGTAGCTATAGGTGGATGATGAGAGGGAGCAGTAGTAGACCTTGAAGCCCTAATCGTTGAAGGAAAGTGGAACGGCGTATAAACAAAGTGGAGATAGGGTTTCCTATTTTATCTGTTCGGGTATTGAGATAAATAAAAAATTAAAGAATATAAAAAGTTTAGATAAAATATGTAAATGCTAAAAAATCTTTAATGAACATAAACAAACGAACATGAACGAGTGCTCACGAACAGATTACCGAACGCTCACGAACGCAATTGAACGAAGGAGACATTTGTTCATGTTCGTTCATTTAACTAACCGAACGGAATTTCTTGTTCATGTTCGTTCATTAACTAAACGAACAAATGTAAACAAACTTCCCGCCGAACGGTTCACGAACTGTTGACCGCTGTAGTGCCAGACAGGGTAGTGTGTGAAAGGGAGGTCAATGTTGAGGAGTTTAGGAAAATCGGGATCGTTCAAATGTTTGAGTGTCAAGGATGGGAAAGAGTGCTTGATTGGTGCGAAGACAACACTTCCCGGGTTTATTTAGCGGAGGTGTGTGAGTGGTTGGCGACGTTGAAGTTTAGAAACAAGAATGATACCCCGGATTAATGGAGACTGGTTGGTACTACGAGCCGAGGGGAGATGACAATGTCATTTGAAACGATCAACTGCATTGCACGATTTGATTCATTGGGAGTGCAAGCGTATGATTATCCAACCATTGAACATTTTTTGGATAACCATGCAAACAGCTTTGATCTGGATAAAATGATCGAAGCTATCTTACCATATAACACCGGGGGAGCGGCCGCAAGGAACCAAATGACGGTTGAGGGGAAGATTCTTCAAGGAATCTCCCTAGAAAATGTTTTGGTGAGATTTGGTGATAGGGGTGGCGTGAGAGCTAGTGATTGTAGAGTTGTTCATTCCTTGTTGTACGAAACACCGACTTTGTCATGGAGGCACATTATTATGATGAACACATGGTTCACCCGGGAGTCGTTTCACATGCGTATGATTCCATATGTGCGTCTCATTAGTGCCATGATCCTCCAGAAGAACTGTCTTCCCCCAGAATCGCTTTGGGTATCTAAGCCTTTGAAAGAATTCAGTTTAGCAACGTTAAGAAAAAATTGGAAGATACATGTGAAGCTTTCGGGAAACAAGTATGTGGTGACTGACGGATTGGGTCACAGTTATGAGTTTGTTGACCTACATGCTCAACAAGGGGATGAGGAAGATAGAAATGGTTGATGAAGAAGATGAAACTGAGCCCACTGGTCCACGGGGACCAAAGCAGAGGTATATGAGGCCACATCGGGAGTTGAATGCAGAGGTGGCGAGATTTGTGAACTGCAGGTGGGTGCCCTCGTACAAGGATTTCAACCGAGGCCAACAGGAGGTGTTTGATAACGTCTCTGCAGGTATAGGTGAGGGCAGAGAGTATGATAAGAGGTGTTAGGACCGGTTTTGACTCCGAAACGATTGCGAACCGAACGTGTGACGTGCGGAATCCGTACACAAACGTGACCGAACACACGAGACGTAATATAATCGTGATTCTTTGATAATCTGAAAACGTACAAGAAACGTGAATCACCTTGCCACTTTCTCTCTCTAGATTCTCTCTCTAACCTTCAAAAGCTCCAAGTCTCTAATGTGGCAAAAAGTTCTAAATGAGAAGCCTAATGGTTCTATTTATAGGCCAAGGGACATAATGAGATATCTCATTATTTACACAACACCTTGCCTTTTACTAAAATATAACAATATAAAGCAAGTTTTCTTCAGTTTCTGCTACGGACTGGATTGACGGAGGCGATAGACATAAATGCAACAACAGACTCCCCCTTGGATATTGCCGCAGTCAATCCGTAGTCAAGCTCGTAGCGACTTGTCTTTCTTTTTCTCTCTGAGTCTTCTTGAAGGTTTAACACGTCTTTAGCAACATAGACTCCCTCTTTCTCGAACAGAATCCCCGTGGATCTGTCTTCAGCTTCAGCTTCTTCTTTCAGTAGACTTCTTCTTCAGGCTCCTCCTTTCTTCAAGCTTCCGTGCTTTGGGATCGACACCTAGCTTTTCGTGTACAAGCTCTTCTGGGATAGTTACATGGCTCCTTGAATCCACGCTTCCTCTTGCGTTGAGCTCGTCTTCAGACTCCCCCTTAGACTCGGCTTTCGGGATCATAGTCTGGAATAGTATCTGCAACTCTCAAACGTTTATAAGTAAAAACATTTTGAATTATCCAGGATTAATGTCCTGGATTTCTCAACATATGCTAAAATATTTTGACAGATAAAGCATTTTCGGATTGTCCAGGAATCCTGACCTGGCTCTTTTAAACTTTCTAAAACAAGATCCTGGCTTTAAGATATAATAATATGAATATACCCAGGAATACTTGATTATCTCCCCCTATCAACAATCTTCACATCGGAAATTGGCTCTTTTACAGATTTTAACCATATAAGCATCCAAATCCCTCATAGTTAATCATCCAAGTCCAACTTCATGACCTTGGAGATATCACAAACTATTTTTGATTTTTGATTTTAAAACTACAAGTTTCAAATTAATGAACTTGTTTTATTTTCAGAAACACGATCAACATACTTAGATTTTGAAACTCAGCTTTCAGACATCAGTTGTCGAAAATAAAATAAAATCAAAATCTTTTTGTATTTTTCTAAAACATAAAGCAGTAAAGAAATATTTACAAACATATTTACAAACAATATTTTTGTTTGAGTTCGCGTCAGAGGATAATATCAGGTTATGACAAATCACTAGCACCGTTGAGCTTTAAACACTTTAAGTTCTAAACGATTCACTTAGATTGTCAGTATACTGATCCACTTAAATTTTCACACAAACTTCAATTGATTCGAGATACGAGATTAATGTTTTAAGAACTTAACTTATTCGCGTGTCCCACCTCAGAATATACTCCCGTATCCAGACTCCTATATTCAGTCTTACAGGTGAATGTACACTAATGATATCTGTAAACGGGTAATGCGAGGCCATGAGAGCTCAGGTTAGAACTTCCGTTCAGACAAAGAGATGATGGCTCGACTTTAGGTGTGTCCCGTTTGGGGATCTTTTCTTCAACAACACATGATTAGCATTTTTCAATGTTTCATCATTTTTTATGCTGAGGGTGGGCTTTATGATTAAAGCAGTGCAGAGTATTATACGAGGACTAGGCTACTGCTCCCACAAAATCAGAAGTCCCGGTATAATACCCCAGATATCATCACGTACAAAGACCTAGTATGTCAGAAATAGAAAGCCCTTCAAACAAGATTTCGGGGGTTACCCATATATCAGAGAGATGTTCCCCACGAGATAAGTAAGTGATATTTAGGTGTATATCTCGAAAACAATCTACTAAGAGTGTAAAAACCTACTGGCATATCATCAATGAGACCGTTTATCACATTATAGCATTACATTTCTTTAGCGTACTGTGATTGTCTACTGATGTACTATCATTTCCTCTTTTTACACAAAAACTCATTTTCATTTTATCATGTTTTTGGCTTTTTCAAATTTTCTAATGTTTTTGGATTTTCTGAAATTTTTTTTACTCCCCCTAAAATGCAAAATCATTTAAAGAAAATTTGACAAACCGACAATGATAGCTTTGTCTCGCCATCCATTTTCTGCTTTTCGTGCACTGAATTACAGGAAACATAATGTACCCCCATGATTTATAACACATTGATTTTTTACAGTTTGAAAACTGTTTTTCAATCTTGTGAAATTAATCATGTTTGTTCTGCCGTGAGGGTTTCGGCATATTCAAGTAGCATATTTTTGAATTTTTGGATTTTTTTTTTGACAAATTTAAAAACAAACACATTTTTGATTTTTCAAAAATTTCTTTTGACAAAATAAAAACATATTTTTGGTTTTTAAATTTTCAATTTTTAGGGTTTTGAAATATGGTTTATTTATTTACAGAAACAAACAAACTCCCTGTTTCAACAAACTCAGGGTTCAGCAACCTCCTATTCCCGTGCCAGGCTGCTCCTATTTCCATTTTCACAATCTTCAGTTTTCTTGAGCACCTGCACATTCAACTATTCAGTCACTTGAACAGTTTAACCCAGGTCTGTTTGACCTTAGCCATTTCAACACAATATACTTCATTCTGTACAAAGACTTTGTCAAATTTGACTTCAACTTTTTCATCATTTAGCGAAGTGATTTGTTTCTTAACAGACCATGTTTGACCATTTGGAGTCCCTCGTTTGTAAAAATGTGACTCTTTTTGAACATTTTGATTCTGAACAACAACCTTTGGTTTCCAAAACTGATTTGGTTTTGTTGCATCAACAGTTGTTTTCCAACTTTGTGTTGTTCTAAATTTGGACGTCACTGGTTTCCATGTTTGTTGTGAGTCAGCCTTTGACATTTTCGGCTTCCAAGTTTGCTTTGAATCAAACTTGGTTGACTTCTGATTCACAACATCAGACTTCTTTTTCGTTTCAACACCAACAGGTTTCAGATTTGGACACTTACGAGCAAGATGTCATATTCGATCACATTTAAAACATGTTCTTTTTGAGACATCTTTGACCTGTTGTTGTTGATTTTTCTTTTGAGCAAAGAACTCTTCATTAGATTGTCGTCTAAATTGGAGTTCTTTCTCTTCTTTGGAACTTGTTCCGTGAACAAAATTCATTTTTGCCTGATAATTTGGCGTTTCATTTCTTTTCCAATTTTGTTTCCTTTTATAACCCAACCCAGCCTTCATGTTTTTCTTTTTGTAACCAGGTTTGTTATAAAAAGTTTTGTGACATTTTCCAGCAAACTTTGGAATTTCAGATTTTTCAATCTCAATCATCTTGAAAACTTTGTCAATCTTTTCTGAAATCACATTCTGAATCGGGAATACAATATCTAAGAATAATTTGTCTGATCCAATCATGGTATAAACCAATCCTTTTGAATCTTCATTCAATTTTTTCTCAGATTTTGAGTTTTTCAGATATTCTTCATGAAAACTACCTTCATTTTCATCATGTGATTCAGATTTACTTGCATCAACCGACTCTTCTTTCAACACACTTTCAACGACTTTACCTACCACCTCTGAATCACTAGAATCATCAAATTTGGAATAGGTTATGTCAATGTTATCTGGCAATTGATCCACCATGTTGAAAGCTTTTTCCACCTTCTCATCATCATAAAATTCGAACTTTTCTGGTGGTGGAACTTGATGAAACTCTGAGCCAATACCTTTCTTGTTTTGCTCAGAATCTTTATCATCCGGTTTTAGATTGAAAATCCTTTCAAGCACATATGATGATGCATGATAACTATGTAACTTGTTGTTATCCCGTTCTAAATCAGCTATTTGATGCTTTAGCTTAGCAACATCCTCAATGTAAGAATTGACAACTTGTTGCTTTATTGAGTACTGTCGCTTAAACATATAAGTTGTTTCAGAACAGTATTTCAATCTGGATTGAACAAGTTTCATTTGACTTTTCACATTTTCATATGACTCTTTTGTAATGTGATATGCCAATTTTATTGAATCATATTCCTTTTTCATTTCCTGACACTCATTTTTTTTTGAGAACATTCTTCTGTCATTTTCAAAACCTTTTCTTTCAAAATCTCATTTTCTTTTTCTAAACCTTTGCATTTTTTTGAAAGTTTTTCATCATTTTCTTTTAAAACCTTTTCGTTTTCTAACATTTCTTTGCATTTATTTTTGAAAACTTCTTCAATTTTAACAAATTCAAGATCTCCTGTTCTGAATTTTTGATGTGCGTAAGTGTGATATATTTTAGATGTATATTTTAAGCCATTTTTACACTTTTAGCCAAGTTTTAAATTTATAAAACACGATATTTACTAACACTAAACACACATATGGGCAAGTGCACCCATCGTGGACGTAGTATAGTGTTGGTAAGATACCGAGGTCGTCCATGGACACAAGAGCTTTTAGTACCGGTTTATCCTCAATGTCTAACCAAATCAAAATGTTAGAAAAGATTTTTAAACTAAGAAAATAAAACTAACTAAATACTGAAAAATAAAAATAAAAACAGATAGACAAGATGAATCACTTGGATCCGACTCGTGTATTAGTATAACCTTTGATTATTTTCGCACTTTTGCACTTATTTAAGAGATTATCTTAGTTATTGTAGTAGGCCCCTCTTTTGAAGGCGACGTTACCCTCAACCCAGTAGTTTGAGTCAGCAAGGATACAATCCTAAAGGGTCGGATTATTGAAAGATAATGAATTAAGTTATTAATGCAAATTATGGTAGGCCCCTCTTTTGGAGGTGACGTTACCCTCGACTAAGTAGTCTGAGTCAGCAGGGATACAGTCCTAAATAGCCGGGTTATAGTATTAATAGTAGTTAACTTATGAGGGGGTCAAAGAGTTTGGATCCCCGCCATCCAATACCTTTGAAGGAGATCCTACTAAATTTGACCCAGGTCCCTTGCAGGACCTCTAAACGCTGAACAAGGGCAAGACCCTTACCAAACCGTTCCCTTAACCCCCGACCAGGTAGCCAACATACCTCCATATAGACCGTGGAGATATGAATGGTGAAAATCTTTTATTTTATATAGACAGTAAAATAATGCCAAGACACCACGGACAAATGATAAGGAAGAATCACCTTCAACATAAGTAACTAGTTATTAAAGTCATTAATACAAAACCAAATAAAAAGTGCAAAAGATTAAAAATAAAAAGTATTATACTAAACACTTGTCTTCACCAAGTGATGTAAGATACTTAGGCAAACATGGCCTTGATTGTCAAGAACTCTTACGATCAATCTTGGATCCCGAGACGACTCACACACTCTATGATGGACAATGGATGATGGTGGTGGATGATGGTGTTGTGATGGTGGTGGGTGGTGGATGAAGTGTGAGAGAGGTGGTGTGCCAAGGGATGAGTTGCAATGAAGCCAAGCACTCCTATTTATAGGCTGAACAGAAACCTAGACACGGCCCCGTGTCCGCTGGACACGACCCCGTGCCCGTCTGACAGTCTCTCTCCTCATTAATTGTAATTCGCAATTACAATTAATGCGCCTGCAGTACTTTCACCACGCCCCTGTGTTCACTGGGCACGGCCACGTGGTGGGCAATAGAAGCTTCTATAGGTTTGTCTTATCTGCTGCTTCTTGGGCACGGCCCCGTGCTGGCTGAGCACGGGGCGTGTTCAGTCTTCTGCCTTCTCTGTTTTGCTTGAGAGGATGCTGTCGAGGGGTCGGGCAATCCACTTATGTTCCTTTTCTTGTATTTATGTCAGATTTAGCTGCCTTTTTGCTTCTTTTGTTAATCTGAGCTCATTTAATCCTGAAAATACAAAAGGAAGACAAAAACACTCTTTTTCCAACATTAGTACTTAAAAAGGGTTAGTTTTATACCTCATTTGATGTAATTTATATGTTGCATTTTACACACATCAAATATCCCCACACTTGAATTTTTGCTTGTCCTCAAGCAAAACTCTTTAATATGTGGCTTACACTCCCAAATGGAATGGTAGAAGAGAAGGTTTTGGCTTGTCATAGAGTGTCGGGAATCCAAGATCTTTATTGGGTTTTATTTTTATTTATTTACAATCCTATTCGTTATGATTTATTTAGAACGTTTCATAAGAGAAATTACTTATTTGGGCATAACATGCCTTTTTTAAAATTCCATTTATATACAAGTTCACATACCTCATGGGAGAAATCACTCACACTCGGCCGAAGGTGTCTTTTTTTTAGTGAATCACTCGAGAGCGGCATGGAACTTATCCCTACCATAGGCTTGCCAAGCAATCAATCCTCCTCCTTTTTAACTTTTTACCTTTGTAAATATCAAGAGGACTTTTTGGGTAAAGGCTTGGGCTAAAGGTGGGTAGTTGGGTTAGTGATTAGTAGAAAAGGGCGAAAATCGTAAAAAGCGTCGGTTTTCGTAAAACATTTTGTTTTAGTGACTTTTTATTCTCAATGAAGTATTTCTTCAAACAAGCTTTTTAGGAGCTTTGTTTGTTTATTTCTAACTTCATTGTAAAATTCTCTCTTCTTTTTTTTTAGTCACACGAAAACCGAGCTTGTTACTAAAATAAAGGGTAAAAATAAAAAAAGGGTTTTTGGTGGGTAAAAAGGGTTTTGGGTTAAGAAATGAAAAGGTTTAGGCTCAAAGGGGTTAACTAGGGGGAGTTTTTGGGTAGGTGAAAAGAAAAATAAAAATAATGGTTTTGAAAGAAAAAAGGGTTAGTCCTAATGCCTGTGACAACTCGAGTTTCCAAGAGTCCATTTTCACATTTATTGCACGTTCACTGTTTGTTTAATTGTTTACTTACACAATTAGTTTGCTGTGAAACTGTAACGTTTTGATTCAGTTAAGTATATTGTATTTGAGCATGGTTATGTGTTACTTATGAAAGATTTGTCAAATGTATGAACTTGGTGGTGAAACTGTGAATTATTTTGAGATGGTGTACTTATGTAAAAGATGATACTTAGGGATGTATAGAGTAATTAGTGAAACTCTAATCATTTTAACCCTAATCATTCACTAATCATCACACAAAACCAAAGCACGTACTTTCATATTCTCTGATTCTCTCTGGCAATCATCATCATCATCATTGGCACAAGTTCTTCATCACTCTTGATTTCCTCTCTTTGTCTAGAATCAATCCAAGGTAACTGTTTAATAATTGTTTGTTGTGATCAATTCTTGATTATGTGATGCATGTAAACCCTAGTTCTTCAAGTAATAGTTCTGTGTTTGATTGATTCTGATTTATTGTGAAATGGTTATGATTAGTTGTGAAACCACTTGCTGAATGATAAGATGTCTGTCATGATAGAATGTTTGATTATGGATTTGATTACTGCACTGCAAATATGAAATTAGGGTTCTTGATTGTAAAAGAAACGTAACTGTTACTTTGCACTTGAACATTCGCATAATGATTGTATGATCAGAACTTTTGATACATAAAGTGTCCGACCTTTTTGATGATTGCGTAGTCCGAACTTTGCAAGTGTTAGATAGTCCAAGTTTTGTTAATATCTATATTGTCCGAGTTTTAAACCCTAGAGGTGGTCCGAGTTTCTGCCTTGTGAACCTAGTCCGAACTTTTGTGTGGTGTAACAAGGTCCGACTTTTGTATTGTTGTTAGGAGTCCGACTCTTTGAATAAACACAAGGGGGTGTCCGAGTTTTAAGGCATCAAGCCCCCCCTTGTCCGAACTTTTGGACTAACTTATGAGGTCCGACTTTTGTCTAATGCAATTGGGTCCGAGTTTTAGGGTAAAGAGCCTAGTCCGACTTTTACATGATATGCTTAATGTCCGACCTTTATATGTAACATGTAATAAAGGTGTATTGTCCGAACTTTTGTTAATACTCAAATGGTCCGAACTTTGATTAGTGCACATATGGTCCGAATTCTATTATCATGCCTATGGTCCGACCTTTGAATGATATAAAGGGATCCGACTTTTGTGATTGTGTAAGGTCCGAAAATTGGTGATGATCATATAAAGTCCGAGTTGTTAACAGAATCAGGTTATAGGTTGAATGATAAACACTTATCCTCCTGCCACCACTGTATGTATGTTACTGTATGCGTATGTTACTGCATGATACTGTTTGTTACTGGATGCTGTATGTATGAACAATCTATGCCATGACGTTCTGTACACAGTTATCACACGAAACACAGCTGTTTGGACATCAAGGGGGTGTAAACCCTAATTGAACGTAAACGCTTACATCGAATTTATGTGCATTGTACCTTAGGTCGTGTGTAATGGACTTAACTGTTAATTAACACTAGAAGCAATTACATACTGAGCAAACCAAGGTGAGTTCACACAGCCAAGGCATGGGGTTCCCAGGGTGGGAATGGGTTTGGATTATTTACTCGTACTTACCTAGCATATGGAACTTAGTTATATGATCCTCGGGTGAGGAAGGGTTATTGATAAGATACGACTAGACTAGTGATACTTATAGAACTGATCTTCGCACACACGCCGGGGTTGGCCACGATAATATGACTAATCTTCGCACACATGCCTAGGAAGGCTGCGAACTATACACTAAACTTCGCACATATGCCGGGTGGCCGCGATACAAATATACCTAGTCTAGAATACTTGGGAACTTTCCCTAATCTTCGCATACATGCCTAGAGGGCCGCGATACAAACTAATACGATACACGACTTAATAAACAAACACAAGGCTTACTATACTATTACAATTACTGAACTATTAACTGTGAACTCGCTCAACTAGTTGTTGACTCTCTGCTGCATGCCTTGCAGGACCCTAGGTACATATGGAGCTTGCACATGAGAACACCTATGTGCTTACACTCTTCTGTCATCGCACTACTCGCGAACAATTCTCACTTACACTACTTTTACTATGAAGAACAATGGCTGGACGCATTAACATGACACAAGCCCAGTTGACGACTCTCATTGCTGAACAAGTAGCTACGGCACTTGCAGCTGCACCAGCAGGTAGTTACCCTGTGGATGTGATTCACACTAGGACCTTTAGATCCTACATTAACTCTTGTGTTTAACTTTGTCCTATTCGTACACAATAGTTCAACACGCTCAGCAGCCCGTCTGCACTTTCAAGAACTTCATGGACTATCGTCCAAGCACATTCAGTGGCACCGAGGGGGCAGTGGGACTCCTCCATTGGTTTGAGAAGCTAGAGTCAGTATTTGAAATGTGTGAATGCCCTGAGGCTCGCAGGGTCAAGTACGCCACTGGTACTTTGGAAGGAATCGCGTTAACTTGGTGGAACGCGCAAGTACAGATCCTAGGGTTGGCAGCTGCTAACGCCACCCCTTGGAATGATTTCAAGGAATTGATCAAAAGGGAATACTGCACACGGGAAGATATTCACAAGTTGGAAGATGAGTTCTACCATTTGAAAATGACTGGGTCAGAAATTGAAGCTTATACTAAAAGGTCAAACGAGCTGGCCGTGCTATGTCCAACTATGGTGGACCCTCCAATTAAGCGTATTGAGTTGTAACTCAAGGGGTTAGCGCCAGAGATTCAGAGCCATGTGACATCGGCTAATCTTGACAACATCCAGGCTATTCAACGCCTCGCTTATCGCCTCACGGACCAGGCAGTGGAACAGAACAAGCTGCCAAAACGCATCAGTGCTACCACTACCGCTGTCACTACCTCTGCTACTCCCAGTGACAACAAGAGAAAATGGTATGGGGATTCCAGCAAGGGATCAGTTTCTGTTCAGTCTCAAGCACAGTAGCGCAAGACAAATGACTACCAGAATCCGGGTCAGCAATCATCAGGCAGTCAGGGGCAGGGTGGATATCGGGGAATTCACCCACTATGTAACATGTGCAACAGACACCACAGTGGACGGTGTCACAAGGAACGTTGTCAGAGATGTCTCAAGTTAGGGCACGAAGCTAAAGACTGCAGGAGTTCGCGACCTGCAAATCAGAATCAGCAACTCCCACCACCAGCTCCACAAAACCCGCAGCAGCAGCAACAGCGGGGCAACAGGGGATGTTTTCAGTGTGGGGCCGAAGGTCATTTCAAGCGTGATTGCCCCCAGTTAAAACAGAACCAGAATCGCAACAACAACAACAACAACCAAGGCAATGGTAACAACAATGGTGGGAACAACAACGACAACGAAGCAAGGGGTCGTGTATTTGTGCTAGGGCAGGGAGAAGCGAGAAATGATCCCAACGTAGTCATGGGTAAGTTTCTTCTTGACGACTTTTATGTTACTGTATTGTTTGATTCGGGTGCGGATACAAGTTATGTGTCTTTGAAAGTTAGTCAAATGTTAAAACGTGCACCAACTCCCCTAAACACCAAACATGTCGTAGAGTTAGCTAATGGTAAAAGTCTAGAGGCCACACATATAGTTCAGGGTTGTAATCTTATCCTCGCTGGTCAGACTTTCTCCATCGACCTTATCCCTATAGTTCTGGGTAGTTCGACATCGTCATCGGCATGGATTGGTTATCCAAGCAGCAAGCAGAGATCTTATGTAAGGAGAAGATCATTCGTATTCCTCGTTCTGGTAAGGAACCTCTCGAAGTTCAAGGCGACAAGAGTGGTGCTGTGGTTGGCATCATCTCCTTTCTCAAGGCTCAGAAATGTTTACGAAAAGGTCACACTGCCATTTTGGCACTAGTTACTGATGCATCGACGAAAGAGAAAAGGATAGAGGATATTCCAGTTGTGCGTGATTTTCCTCAAGTGTTTCCTGAAGATTTACCTGGTCTACCGCCTCATCGCCAGGTCGAGTTTCAAGTCGAGCTAGCTCCAGGAGCAGCACCTATAGCTCGCGCACCGTATCGATTAGCTCCAACTGAACTGGAAGAACTGTCTAAGCAATTACAAGAGCTCTTGGATAAGGGCTTCATTCGTCCAAGCTCTTCGCCTTGGGGAGCTCCAGTATTATTTGTGAAGAAGAAAGACGGCACTTTCAGGATGTGCATAGACTACCGTGAATTGAACAAGGTGACAGTGAAGAACCGCTATCCTCTTCCTCGTATTGACGACTTATTCGACCAGTTGCAAGGGTCGAGTTACTACTCCAAGATTGATCTAAGGTCAGGTTATCATCAGTTGAGAGTCTGGGATGAGGACGTCTCTAAGACAGCATTTAGAACTCGCTACGGCCATTACGAGTTCCTAGTCATGCCATTCGGGCTAACGAACACGCCTGCAGTTTTCATGGATCTAATGAACAGGGTGTGTAAACCCTATCTAGACAAGTTCGTCATCGTTTTCATCGACGACATCCTGATCTACTCCAAGAGTCAGGAGGAGCACGAGTAGCACTTACGCCTTATCTTGGAACTTCTTCGAAAGGAGCAACTGTACGCCAAGTTTTCAAAATGCGACTTTTGGCTTCGTGAAGTCCACTTCTTAGGCCATGTGGTGAACAGGGATGGGATTCATGTCGATCCATCCAAGATAGATTCAATCAGGAATTGGCCAGCGCCTCGCACTCCAACGGAAATACGCCAATTCTTGGGTTTGGCGGGTTACTACAGATGGTTCATTAAAGATTTCTCCAAGATCGCACAGCCGCTTACAATGTTGACACAGAAAGGTGTTACCTATCGTTGGGGTAATACACAAAAAACGGCTTTTCAGTATCTGAAGGATAGACTATGCAGCGCACCTATTCTTTCATTGCCAGAGGGCACATATGATTTTGTGGTCTATTGTGACACATCGATACAGGGGCTTGGTTGTGTATTGATGCAGCATGAAAAAGTTATTGCCTACGCTTCGCGACAACTCAAAGTTCATGAACGGAACTACACGACGCACGATCTAGAGCTGGGAGCTGTTGTTTTCGCGCTTAAGATATGGCGACACTACCTATACGGTACCAAGTGCACTATTTACACCGATCACAGGAGTCTTGAGCATATCTTCAAGCAGAAGGAATTGAACATGCGTCAAGACGATGGGTCGAGTTACTTAATGATTACGAATGCGCTATCAAGTACCATCCAGGCAAAGCCAATGTTGTGGCTGACGCTCTCAGTCGAAAAGACACTCTACCTAGGCGTGTACGAGCTTTGCAGCTCACTATTCAGTCTAGTCTTCCAGCACAGATACGAGATGCTCAGGTAGAAGCATTGAAATCAGAAAACGTCAGGGCTGAAGCCTTACGCGGCTCAAGGCAACGATTAGAACAGAAGGAAGACGACGCCTACTATGTAACACGACGTATCTGGGTCCCACTATATGGCGGTTTACGAGAACTTGTGATGGATGAAGCTCATAAGTCTCGCTACTCGGTACATCCAGGTTCGGATAAAATGTACCACGACATCAGAACAACGTATTGGTGGCCTAGCATGAAGGCCCACATCGCTACCTATATCAGCAAGTGCTTGACCTGTGCAAGAGTCAAGGCAGAGTATCAGAAACCAGCAGGCTTACTTTAGCAACCAAAGATACCACAGTGGAAATGGGAGGAAATTTCCATGGATTTTGTTACAAGCCTACCTAGATCCCAGCGTGGGAACGATACTATTTGGGTGATCGTGGATCGACTCACCAAGTCTGCTCATTTCCTGGCAATCAAAGAAACAGACAAGTTTTCCACACTAGCAGACATATACTTGAAAGAAGTAGTCTCAAGGCACGGGGTGCCCACCTCTATCATTTCGGATCGCGATGCACACGTCAGAACTATGGCAAGCAATGCATAAGGCTTTTGGCTCACGGCTAGACATGGGCACGGCATATCACCCTCAGACGGATGGGCAGTCTGAGCGCACGATTCAAACTTTAGAAGACATGCTTCGGGCATGTGTCATCGATTTCGGCAACAGCTGGGAAAAACATCTCCCTTTAGTGGAGTTTTCATACAATAACAGTTATCACACCAGCATACAAGCTGCTCCATTTGAGGCATTGTACGGGCGTAAATGCCGGTCACCTCTCTGTTGGGCTGAGGTGGGTGATAGCCAAATCACGGGTCCAGGACTTATAGTGGACACCACGGAAAATATTGCACATATAAGGCAACGCATGGCGGCAGCTCGTGATCGCCAGAAAAGCTACGCTGATAAACGCAGAAAACCACTCGAGTTTCAAGTTGGGGATCGAGTGCTACTCAAAGTCTCACCCTGGAAGGGTGTGGTTCGTTTTGGTAAACGAGGCAAGCTGAATCCACGGTACGTTGGACCGTTCGAAATCACAGAAAGAATAAGCACAGTGGCCTACAGACTAAACCTACCAGCTGAACTCGGTGCAGTTCACAATGTTTTTCATGTGTCAAATCTGAAGAAGTGCCTGTCAGATGAGACCCTCATAGTTCCCTTGAAGGAACTCACTATCGACGAGCGGTTACAGTTCGTCGAGGAACCTGTTGAAATCACGGACCAGGATGTTAAGGTCCTCAAGAACACGAGAATCCCTCTTGTTCGAGTTCGTTGGAACTCCCGTCGTGGCCCAGAGTTCACCTGGGAACGAGAAGACCAAATGAAACTCAAGTATCCCCAGTTATTCGAAAACCGTGCAACCACTACTGAGGCTGAAGCTACTACTACAGAATTTCGAGACGAAATTCCAAATCAACGGGGGGATGATGTGACACCCCAGGAAAACCAGTAAACAACACAACTTACCTAGCTTCCTCAGTAAACGCATGCTAAATTTCGGGACGAAATTTCTTTCAAGTTGGGGATAATGTGACAACTCGAGTTTCCAAGATTCCATCTTCACATTTATTGCACGTTCACTGTTTGTTTAATTGTTTACTTGCACAATTAGTTTGCTGTGAAACTGTAACGTTTTGATTCAGTTAAGTATATTGTATTTGAGCATGGTTATGTGTTACTTATGAAAGATTTGTCAAATGTATGAACTTGGTGGTGAAACTGTGAATTATTTTGAGATGGTGTACTTATGTAAAAGATGATACTTAGGGATGTATAGAGTAATTAGTGAAACTCTAATCATTTTAACCCTAATCATTCACTAATCATCACACAAAACCAAAGCACGTACTTTCATATTCTCTGATTCTCTCTGGCAATCATCATCATCATCATCATCGTTGGCACAAGTTCTTCATCACTCTTGATTTCCTCTCTTTGTCTAGAATCAATCCAAGGTAACTGTTTAATAATTGTTTGTTGTGATCAATTCTTGATTATGTGATGCATGTAAACCCTAGTTCTTCAAGTAATAGTTCTGTGTTTGATTGATTCTGATTTATTGTGAAATGGTTATGATTAGTTGTGAAACCACTTGCTGAATGATAAGATGTCTGTCATGATAGAATGTTTGATTGTGGATTTGATTACTGCACTGCAAATATGAAATTAGGGTTCTTGATTGTAAAAGAAACGTAACTGTTACTTTGCACTTGAACATTCGCATAACGATTGTATGATCAGAACTTTTGATACATAAAGTGTCCGACCTTTTTGATGATTGCGTAGTCCAAACTTTGCAAGTGTTAGATAGTCCAAGTTTTGTTAATATCTATATTGTCCGAGTTTTAAACCCTAGAGGTGGTCCGAGTTTCTGCCTTGTGAACCTAGTCCGAACTTTTGTGTGGTGTAACAAGGTCCGACTTTTGTATTGTTGTTAGGAGTCCGACTTTTTGAATAAACACAAGGGGGTGTCCGAGTTTTAAGGCATCAAGCCCCCCCCCCCCCCTTGTCCAAACTTTATACTAAAAAGAAAGGGGTCCGAACTTTTGGACTAACTTATGAGGTCCGACTTTTGTCTAATGCAATTGGGTCCGAGTTTTAGGTTAAAGAGCCTAGTCCGACTTTTACATGATATGCTTAATGTCCGACCTTTATATGTAACATGTAATAAAGGTGTATTGTCCGAACTTTTGTTAATACTCAAATGGTCCGAACTTTGATTAGTGCACATATGGTCCGAATTCTATTATCATGCCTATGGTCCGACCTTTGAATGATATAAAGGGATCCGACTTTTGTGATTGTGTAAGGTCCGAAAATTGGTGATGATCATATAAAGTCCGAGTTGTTAACAGAATCAGGTTATAGGTTGAATGATAAACACTTATCCTCCTGCCACCACTGTATGTATGTTACTGTATGCGTATATTACTGCATGATACTGTTTGTTACTGGATGCTGTATGTATGAACAATCTATGCCATGACGTTCTGTACACAGTTATCACACGAAACACAGCTGTTTGGACATCAAGGGGGTGTAAACCCTAATTGAACGTAAACGCTTACATCGAATTTATGTGCATTGTACCTTAGGTCGTGTGTAATGGACTTAACTGTTAATTAACACTAGAAGCAATTACATACTGAGCAAACCAAGGTGAGTTCACACAGCCAAGGCATGGGGTTCCCAGGGTGGGAATGGGTTTGGATTATTTACTCGTACTTACCTAGCATATGGAACTTAGTTATATGATCCTCGGGTGAGGAAGGGTTATTGATAAGATACGACTAGACTAGTGATACTTATTGAACTGATCTTCACACACACGCCGGGGTTGGCCGCGATAATATGACTAATCTTCGCACACATGCCTAGGAAGGCTGCGAACTATACACTAAACTTCGCACATATGCCGGGTGGCCGCGATACAAATATACCTAGTCTAGAATACTTGGGAACTTTCCCTAATCTTCGCATACATGCCTAGAGGGCCGCGATACGAACTAATACGATACACGACTTAATAAACAAACACAAGGCTTACTATACTATTACAATTACTGAACTATTAACTGTGAACTCGCTCAACTAGTTGTTGACTCTCTGCTGCATGCCTTGCAGGACCCTAGGTACATATGGAGCTTGCACAGGGAGGAGCAGGTCGTTGTGGAGCTTGAATCGTGGATGTTATGTTGCACTTTATAACACTTGAACTTATTACATACATTGGATTTTCATATTATGCTTCCGCTACTTAAACTATGTTCGGTTTCAACATCAATTGTATTGAATTGGGTTTTTACAAACTACTTTGATTATTATATACTATGTTCAATATGATTGGTGGCTTGATCCTGGTCATGTCACGCCTCCAAGCGGTGATACTCCGCGGGTGGATTTTGGGGGTGTGACAATGCCTCCATCATTTACTTACTTGGGTTTAAGTTGGTAAGGACCGGGAATGAATTGTGGTGGCAAGTTCTAGAGTCGTAAGAACCAAGCGGCTATTCACACAAGAAACGAAAAATGAGCATTTAGCGTAAAGATGTATATTTGTATGCTCAATAAAGGCTCAAAACTCACTCTTGTGGGAATGGGTTTTTTTATGTGATCAAGTATATATAATCGAATTTTAACTAAGCTTGTTATGCCGTTTCATAATTTTCTTATGTTGGTTCTTTTTATCACGACGCTATCGGTTGTAAATTTGTAAAAATATAACCTTATTGGTCTTAGAATTCCCAACTTAAACTTTAGACAAGTAAAAAAAAAATGAAAATTTTTGAAAAAATTTGGGGTGATTAGCGGTTCCAATAGAGTTTTGTGTAAGGCTTGTTATTAGGACTTGCAAAATTCAAGGTTTTAGCATCCCCCCACACTTAAATTACACATTGTCCTCAATGTGTCCCAAAAATAAATTTTTAGGTTGATTGAATGTGTGACATGGTGTTAAAAGCAAAAATTTATGTTACTGGCAGTCTGGACACGGCCCCGTGTTCAGGTGCCAGTAACGAAAATCAAAGAAAAGAAACAGAAGCCTGGACACAGGGGCGTGTTTAGTGAACACGGCCCGTGTCCAGTTACCTGAACTGGGCATTTTTCTGCAGGGTGTTCAGCACGGGGCCGTGTTGGCTGGGCACGGGCCGTGCTGAACCTACTGTAATGGAGAAATTGTTGTCGGGTGGCCTTGTTCTCGTGCATGGGGCCATGTTTCTCGTTTCCCTTATCATCCCTTACCACCATGAGTGTGTTTTATTTATTATGAACCATTCAAACCTTAAAACCATCATTCCATTAAAACCATAGAGAGATCTTACATAGTCCTAAATTTATATTAAGCTAGATAAGAAAACACAAGAAGCATTAAACCATGGAGTTCTAGCCTACACGTTATTTTAATTAGCAAAATTTCCAAGAAGCTAGTAGTCTTGGTTAGATATGGCCTTATAGAACTCCTTCTTACGGGTGTGGCTTTCCTCATATGTCGGCGAGCCACTCCTCCACCTCCCTTGGAAGGAGAAAAGAGGGCTCATTAGCGTTAGTTTGAAGAGTTGCGATTTCCACCGGGATCTCTTGTTGATGCTCCATGGGAGGTTCCGCCGGAATGTCGTCCCACCCGGTAGGGTTGTTAACTTCGAGCGCCAGGTTCCAATCCTGTTGAGGGAGGACCGGTTCCATCGGGGGTGTTACAAGAATATTTAACCTCTGGTGCAAGAGGTTAATCTCTTGGAAGCTACTCTCAAGTCCCACCGTAAGATCGTTAATACGGTCGATTAGGACCTCCTCTACTGACGTCATTTCGTCGAGAGCCTCCCTTAATGCTATGACATAGTGCACAAGTGTAGCTTCAATGGAGGGCCTCCTTCCTCTTCGGCTGTTCGATGAATGCACGAAAGATATTTCGCTATTTTCACTCGACATTCTACAAAAAATAAACTGAAAATAGTTTATTTGCTGAAATAGTAGACCGGACACGGCCCCATGCTCATTGAGCACGAGCCCGTGTTCATCTTTTTGCATAGTTTTGGAGCAAGGAAACTTGAAGTTTTAAGTTATTTTCTGAACTTGTGGGGTCTTTTTAAACATTAGTAACTTAAAACAATGTTATACAACGTATTTTTGCTAAGATTCCTTGAACAAAACTCAACAATCCCTACCACAAAGCTTGAAAATTCAAACTTTAATGGAGGTTCTTGGAGAAAGATGAAGAAGAAGGAAATGCTTAAAAGAGGAAAGGACAAGATGGATTGTTGGAACCTTCTTTTAGAACATACCTAGGATAGTTGAGAGAAGATTCCTTCAAATCTCTGTCCCAAGTTGGTCCAAATGTGCAGAATTCTTGGCTGCATTTATAGAAAACGACAGCATCCTGGACACGGCCCCGTGCTCAGTGGACACGGCCCCGTGTGCAGATAGAATTCTGACACAGTTTGTCCGTATTCTGACGTAAGGGTCAAAAGCGAATCTTTTAGTGAACACGGGGGCGTGTTGGCTGGACACGGCCCCGTGTCGAGAGGCTGGTTATGAAGTTTGTCTAGTTTTTTTTAAGGAACTTAATCGTATCAGGTGGTTCCTGACTGGTTGGAACAACCCCAAAGTGCCTAAGATACCTTAATTGTCCTAGACTAAGGCGAGAACGCAAGAGGTTGTCGGTGAGGGTAATTCCTATTTTTATTCTAGGTGGACAAGTCCAACCCTTTCCCGGGCTCTCGTTAAAGAAGGTATATGCCGAATCGCTCAGGTCTATGTATGCACCGAACGAAGTCGATGGAGAGTCCTTCACGGCACAATCGGCACAGGGAAAACTATCGTCCAAGTCTTCGCTAGGTACGAAGGTATTTTTGGGAGCAACGAGGTTGTTGGAATGCGATCCCAACATTTCTTCATGGTCATCGTCTTGGGGTGGATTAATGAAATCCTTCCTAAGCTCTTTTAACCAATTTAAAATTAGATTTTCTAGTTGAAATAACTCGTCAAGGAGCATTTCTCCTAGAATGTCTGGTTGGGCGCATTCGAGGGAGAGATAGTGATTATTTTTACTTTCGCCCCTCTTAAGGTTATAGGGAGATGGTGGGTCTATGTAGTGGGGCTTATAATTTAGAGTAACATTCTAATTCTTTATGTTCGCCTCCACATAATTGACACCACATACCATAAGAGTGCCGAAAGTAAAAAGAATTACCATCACTCATGTTTGTGTCAGAAATTACCAACCGCCGGGATCTAACGGTTCTGTTTTCAGTAAGTGAATCTTGGGCTCGGGGGCGTGTTGAGTGAGCACAGCCCCGTGTTCAGCTTACTGTCTGACTTAAAACAAGATTGCCAGATCCAATGATTGAGCACGGGGGCGTGTTCAGCAGGCACGGCCCGTGCTGAGCTCTGCAGAAGCTGAAAAACTAAGAAAATCCTAAAAAATTAAAAATAAAAATACAAATATGATTAGGCCATTGATTCCTAACTTTCTTAAAATCCTTGTGTCCCTGGCAGCGGCGCCAAAAACTTGATGTGCGTAAGTGTGATATATTTTAGATGTATATTTTAAGCCGTTTTTACACTTTTAGCCAAGTTTTAAATTTATAAAACACGATATTTACTAACACTAAACACACATATGGGCAAGTGCACCCATCGTGGACGTAGTATAGTGTTGGTAAGATACCGAGGTCGTCCAAGGACACAAGAGCTTTTAGTACCGGTTTATCCTCAACGTCTAACCAAATCAAAATGTTAGAAAAGATTTTTAAACTAAGAAAATAAAACTAACTAAATGCTGAAAAATAAAAATAAAAACAAAAACAGATAGACAAGATGAATCACTTGGATCCGACTCGTGTATTAGTATAACCTTTGATTATTTTCGCACTTTCGCACTTATTTAAGAGATTATCTTAATTATTGTAGTAGGCCCCTCTTTTGAAGGCGACGTTACCCTCAACACAGTAGTTTGAATCAGCAACGATAAAATCCTAAAGGGTCGGATTATTGAAAGATAATGAATTAAGTTATTAATGCAAATTATGGTAGGCCCCTCTTTTGGAGGTGACGTTACCCTCGACTAAGTAGTCTGAGTCAGCAGGGATGCAGTCCTAAATAGCCGGGTTATAGTATTAATAGTAGTTAACTTATGAGGGGATCAAAGAGTTTGGATCCCCGCCATCCAATACCTTTGGGTATTGAAGGAGATCCTACTAAATTTGACCCAGGTCCCTTGCAGGACCTCTAAACGCTAAACAAGGGCAAGACCCTTACCAAACCGTTCCCTTAACCCCCGACCAGGTAGCCAACATACCTCCATATACACCGTGGAGATATGAATGGTGAAAATCTTTTATTTTAAATAGACAGTAAAATAATGCCAAGACACCACGGACAAACGATAAGGAAGAATCACCTTCAACATAAGTAACTAGTTATTAAAGTCATTAATACAAAACCAAATAAAAAGTGCAAAAGATTAAAAATAAAAAGTATTATACTAAACACTTGTCTTCACCAAGTGATATAAGAGACTTAGGCAAACATGGCCTTGATTGTCAAGAACTCTTACGATCAATCTTGGATCCCGAGACGACTCACACACTCTATGATGGACAATGGACGACGGTGGTGGATGATGGTGTTGTGATGGTGGTGGGTGGTGGATGAAGTGTGAGAGAGGTGGTGTGCCAAGGGATGAGTTGCAATGAAGCCAAGCACTCCTATTTATAGGCTGAACAGAAGCCTGGGCACGGCCCCGTGTCCGCTGGACACGGCCCCGTGCCCGTCTGACAGTCTCTCTCCTCATTAATTGTAATTCGCAATTACAATAAATGCGCCTGCAGTACTTTCGCCACACCCCCGTGTTCACTGGGCACGGCCCCGTGGTGGGCAATAGAAGCTTCTATAGGTTTGTCTTATCTGCTGCTTGTTGGGCACGGCCCCGTGCTGGCTGAGCACGGGGCGTGTTCAGTCTTCTGCCTTCTCTGTTTTGCTTGGGAGGATGCTGTCGAGGGGTCGGTGATGTGCGTAAGTGTGATATATTTTAGATGTATATTTTAAGCCCTTTTTACACTTTTAGCCAAGTTTTAAATTTATAAAACACGATATTTACTAACACTAAACACACATATGGGCAAGTGCACCCATCGTGGACGTAGTATAGTGTTGGTAAGATACCGAGGTCGTCCAAGGACACAAGAGCTTTTAGTACCGGTTTATCCTCAACGTCTAACCAAATAAAAATGTTAGAAAAAAGATTTTTAAACTAAGAAAATAAAACTAACTAAATGCTGAAAAATAAAAATAAAAATAAAAACAAATAGACAAGATGAATCACTTGGATCCGACTCGTGTATTAGTATAACCTTTGATTATTTTAGCATTTTTGCACTTATTTAAGAGATTGTCTTAGTTATTGTAGTAGGCCCCTCTTTTGAAGGCGACGTTACCCTCAACCCAGTAGTTTGAGTCAGCAAGGATACAATCCTAAAGGGTCGGATTATTGAAAGATAATGAATTAAGTTATTAATGCAAATTATGGTAGGCCCCTCTTGTGGAGGTGACGTTACCCTCGACTAAGTAGTCTGAGTCAGCAGGGATATAGTCCTAAATAGCCGGGTTATAGTATTAATAGTAGTTAACTTATGAGGGGGTCAAAGAGTTTGGATCCCCGCCATCCAATACCTTTGGGTATTGAAGGAGATCCTACTAAATTTGACCCAGGTCCCTTGCAGGACCTCTAAACGTTGAAAAAGGGCAAGACCCTTACCAAACCGTTCCCTTAACCCCCGACCAGGTAGCCAACATACCTCCATATAGACCGTGGAGATATGAATGGTGAAAATCTTTTATTTTATATAGACAGTAAAATAATGCCAAGACACCACGGACAAACGATAAGGAAAAGTCACCTTCAACATAAGCAACTAGTTATTAATGTCATTAATACAAAACCAAATAAAAAGTACAAAAGATTAAAAATAAAAAGTATTATACTAAACACTTGTCTTCACCAAGTGATGTAAGAGACTTAGCAAACATGGCCTTGATTGTCAAGAACTCTTACGATCAATCTTGGATCCCGAGACGACTCACACACTCTATGATGGACAATGGATGATGGTGGTGGATGATGGTGTTGTGATGGTGGTGGGTGGTGGATGAAGTGTGAGAGAGGTGGTGTGCCAAGGGATGAGTTGCAATGAAGCCAAGCACTCCTATTTATAGGCTGAACAGAAGCCTGGGCACGGCCCCGTGCCCGTCTGACAGTCTCTCTCCTCATTAATTGTAATTCGCAATTACAATTAATGCGCCTGCAGTACTTTCGCCCCGCCCCCGTGTTCACTGGGCACGGCCCCGTGGTGGGCAATAGAAGCTTCTATAGGTTTGTCTTATCTGCTGCTTCTTGGGCACGACCCCGTGCTGGCTGAGCACGGGGCGTGTTCAGTCTTCTGCCTTCTTTGTTTTGCTTGGGAGGATGCTGTCGAGGGGTCGGGCAATCCACTTATGTTCCTTTTCTTGTATTTATGTCAGATTTAGCTGCCTTTTTGCTTCTTTTGTTAATTTAAGCTCATTTAATCCTGAAAATACAAAAGGAAGACAAAAACACTCTTTTTCCAACATTAGTACTTAAAAAGGGTTAGTTTTATGCCTCATTTGATGTAATTTATATGTTGCATTTTACACACATCAATTTTTCGACTTTTTCAGTACAAGCTCTGCATGTTTCCATGCATTTCTTGCATTGTTCAACAGTTTTATTACCAGATTGTTTATCGATTTTAGTATCATTATTCATCAATTCATTTTTGTTGAGTAATTCAGAAGATTCATTTTGAATTTTATCAGTTATCACACCTTCTTCTGTCATTTTCTCCTTTTCTGCTGTGTTCACCTAATCACCAACCAGCTTTTGATCACTCTCAACATCTTCTTTCTTCTCTATCTCTTCTTCAACCTGCTGTTCTTCAGTAACAACTTCTTTTACAACAACTTCAACTTTCATTTCGTCAGCAACCTTCTTCAAATCATCAACCAAATTCTCAACATTCTTCTTCATTCTTTCTTAATCCCTTTTCTTAGACTTGATGTCATAGCATGTCTGATGATTTTATTCAGATTTTTCTCATAATTCTTCTCTTTTTCGCGTTTTGAATAAAATTCGCCGGATAGAGGAATTACTAGAAGAACATCATCATGAACTATATCTTTCCTGGGAACAACAGGTTCACCATCTCTGTTGACATAACATTCTCGGTTCTTGTCCCATCTTTTGTTTCTAACAGCATTTTCATACTCTTCCTGCATTTTCTCCATTCTGTGTCACACCCCAAATTCCACATGCGGAGTACCACCGCTTGGAGGCGTGACTAACCAGGATCAAGCCACCAATCATATTGAACATAGCGTGTAAGTAAACATAAAAACCCAAGCACAATATAATTGGTGTCCAAACAAAACATAATTTAAGTAATCAGCGGAAGCATAATATTTAAAACCAAAACAAAAGTTCAAATGTATCAAATGTTTGACATGGTATATGCCAATCCATGTCCCACAACGACCACGCCTCCCCGTGCAAGCTCCATGAGTACCTAACGATTTGCAAGACATGTAACAGCGAGTCAACAACAAAGTTGAGCGAGTTCACAGTTGGTGTTCATTGTTAAGTTGTTTCAAAACCAGGAGTTTAATCGAAAGTTGTAAGTTAATCCGTTTACCCTGTTTCCCAACATATCCATAGTTGGTGGGGGCTTCCCCATGTTAACCACTAGACCTGTTTACCATATCGACCACTGACTAAAGTAAGTTGGTGCCCTGACGTCAATGTCTATCATCATTGACTAGTGCCCAGATCCATTAGTTCACGCCCGTCCTCTGCAGCACGGTGTGAGGCTTGTCAAACCTAAATCGCTATCTAACTAATGACCCGCTCGCCATTGGCCCGACGATTAAGTCGATATAAAAATGAGGGACTTAATGATAGAGTTTTGGTCTAGAATCCATGTTATCACCCTTCAGTATAGAGGGTGTGTACGTGTTCCAAGCTAGGAGATTACGCAGTTTCCAATTAGTTCCTTATCACATGTTGTCACCCTTCAATTAAGAGGGTGTGTACGTGTTCCATACCAGGATATCACGCGGTGTTGGTTTAAATCCTTTACCCATTCCCAACCCTTGGGAATCCCATTCCTTGTGAAAGTGTGAACTCACCTTGGTTTGCTCGGTATGCTAAATTACATGCTTACAAATAATCAGTCAAGACCTATAGCATGCACGTATACTTAATCAGTTGACATTCACGAAGTCCACACATAGATACAATCATAGCACCAAAACAGCTGAGCAAGTCCATGCAAATAATACAACACATAATTGTTTCAGAGTTATCCCTTAACAGACTTAATAAGCTTAACTGACTTAACAGAGTTACCATATGTAACAGAGTTAACTTATCTCACTGTGCCTGTTAACCCACTTGGCGAACCCCCCCTGTTTCGTCATGATCCCCACTGACAAAACTCCCCAAGTTTCGTCGTGATACCCCTTGGCGAAACCCCTAGGTTTCGTCATGATTCAATATCGACGAAACTCCCAAGTTTCGTCGACACGCATGGGTTTCGTCAACGTGGAGGTTTCGTTATCAGCAACAGTTACGTATTCACAGAAACCCTAATTGCGTTTTAACAGTTGATCATCAAATAAGCCACTGATTACATGTTATCATATTGTTGATACAAACAGTATTATCTACAACTTCAATACTCATGATACACAACATCAAATTGATCATAGACAGTGGACATAAACCATTACAATCATAAGCATCAGATCTAGTCTAAATGATCGGCGACATGATGTGTGTGAGGTGTTATATATTTTTAGATATATTTTTAGCCCTTTTTACACTTTTAGCCAAGTTTTAAATTTATAAAACACGATATTTACTAACACTAAACACACATATGGGCAAGTGCACCCATCGTGGACGTAGTATAGTGTTGGTAAGATACCGAGGTCGTCCAAGGACACAAGAGCTTTTAGTACCAGTTTATCCTCAACGTCTAATCAAATCAAAAAGTTAGAAAAGTTTTTTAAAACTAAGAAAATAAAAGCTAACTAAATGCTGAAAAATAAATAAAATAAAAACAGATAGACAAGATGAATCACTTGGATCCGACTCGTGTATTAGTATAACCTTTGATTATTTTCGCACTTTTGCACTTGTTTAAGAGATTATCTTAGTTATTGTAGTAGGCCCCTCTTTTGAAGGCGACGTTACCCTCAACCCAGTAGTTTGAGTCAGCAAGGATACAATCCTAAAGGGTTGGATTATTGGAAGATAATGAATTAAGTTATTAATGCAAATTGTGGTAGGCCCCGCTTTTGGCGGTGACGTTACCCTCGGCTAAGTAGTCTGAGTCAGCAGGGATACAGTCCTAAATAGCCGGGTTATAGTATTAATAGTAGTTAACTTATGAGGGGGTCAAAGAGTTTGGATCCCCGCCATCCAATACCTATGGGCATTGAAGGAGATCCTACTAAATTTGACCCAGGTCCCTTGCAGGACCTCTAAACGCTGAACAAGGGCAAGACCCTTACCAAACCGTTCCCTTAACCCCCGACCAGGTAGCCAACATACCTCCATATAGATTGTGGAGATATGAATGGTGAAAATCTTTTATTTTATATAGACAGTAAAATAATGCCAAGACACCACGGACAAACGATAAGGAAAGATCACCTTCAACATAAGCAACTAGTTATTAAAGTCATTAATACAAAACCAAATAAAATGTGCAAAAGATTAAAAATAAAAAGTATTATACTAAACACTTGTCTTCACCAAGTGATGTAAGAGACTTAGGCAAACATGGCCTTGATTGTCAAGAACTCTTACGATCAATCTTGGATCCCGAGACGACTCACACACTCTATGATGGACAATGGATGATGGTGGTGGATGATGGTGTTGTGATGGTGGTGGGTGGTGGATGAAGTGTGAGAGAGGTGGTGTGCCAAGGGATGAGTTGAAATGAAGCCAAGCACTCCTATTTATAGGCTGAACAGAAGCCTGGGCACGGCCCCGTGTCCGCTGGACACGGCCCCGTGCCCGTCTGACCTCTCTCTCTTCGTTAATTGTAATTCGCAATTACAATAAATGCACCTGCAGCACTCTGACCACGCCCCCGTGTCCGCTGGGCACGGCCCCGTGGTGGGCAATAGAAGCTTCTACCACTTTGTCTTTTGTGCCAGGGCTGACCATCCTGGACACTGCCCCATGCTCGCTGAGCACGGCCCCGTGTTGAGATGGACACGCCCCGTGTTCGCTGGGCACAGCCCCATGCTCAGCTGGGCACAGCCCCATGCTCAGCTTTCTTCTTGTTTTTTGCTTTGTGAGATGCTGTCGAGGAGTCAGGCATGCCACGTTTCTTCCTTTTCTTTGTATTTATGTTGGATTTGGCTGCATTTTTGCTTCTTTTGTTCATTTAAGCTCTTTTAACCCTGAAAATACAAAAGGAAGACAAAAGCACACTTTTTCCAACATTAGTACTTAAAAAGGGTTAGTTTTATGCCTCATTTGATGTAATTTATATGTTGCATTTTACACACATGAAATACCCCCACACTTGAATCTTTACTTGTCCTCAAGCAAAACTCTTTAATATGTGGCTTACACTCCCAAATGGAATGGGTAGAAGAGAAGGTTTTGGGCTTGTCTTGAGTGTCGGGAATCCAAGATCTTTATTGGGTTTTATTTTTATACTATTTACAATCCTATTCGTTATGATTTATTTAGAACGTTTCATAAGAGAAACTACTTATTTGGGCATAACATGCCTCTTTAAAATTTCATTTATATACAAGTTCACATACCTCATGGGAGAAATCACTCACACTCGGCCGAAGGTGTATTTTTTAGTGAATCACTCGAGAGCGGCATGGAACTTATTCCTACCATAAGCTTGCCAAGCAATCAATCCTCCTCCTTTTTAACTATAAACCTTTGTAAATATCAAGAGGACTTTTTGGGTGAAGGGTTAGGCTTGGGCTAAAGGTGGGTGGTTGGGTTAGTGGTTAGTAAAAGGGCGAAAAGCGTAAAAAGCGTCGGTTTTCGTAAAACACTTTGTTTTTAGTGACTTTTATTTTGAAGTATTCCTCCAAACAAGCTTTTGTTTTTAATAGCTTTGTTTGTTTATTTCTAACTTCATCATAATTTTTTTTAGTCACACGAAAAAACCGAGCTTGTTACTAAAATAAAGGGTGAAAATAAAAAGGGTTTTTGGTGGGTAAAAAGGTTTTAGGGTAAAGAAATGAAAGGTTTAGGCTCAAAGGGGTTAACTAGGGGGATTTTGGGTAGGTGGTAAAAAAATTGAAAAATAATGGTGTAGAAAGAAAAAAAAAGGTCAGTCTTAATGCCTCCATCATTTACTTACTTGGGTTTAAGTTGGTAAGGACCGGGAATGAATCGTCGTGGCAAGTTCTAGAGTTGTAAGAACCAAGCGGCTATTCACACAAGAAACGAAAAATGAGCATTTAGTCTAAAGATGTAAATTTGTATGCTCAATAAAGGCTCAAAACTCACTTTTGTGGGAATGGGTTTTTATGTGATCGAGTATATATAATCAAATTTTAACTAAGCTTGTCATGCCGTTTCATAATTTTCTTATGTTGGTTCTTGTTATCACGACGCTCTCGGTTGTAAAATTGTAAAAATATAACCTTATTAATCTTAGGATTCCTAACTTAAACTTTAGACAAGTAAAAAAATGAAAATTTTTGAAAAAATTTGGGGTGTTTAGCGGTTCCAATAGAGTTTTGTGTAAGGCTTGTTGTTAGGACTTGCAAAATTTCAAGGTTTTAGCTTCCCCCCCCCCCCCACACTTAAATTACACATTGTCCTCAATGTATCCCAAAAATAAATTTTTAGGTTGATTAGAATGTGTAAAAGTGGGTTAAAAACAAGATTTTATGGTACTGGG
Source organism: Helianthus annuus (assembly GCF_002127325.2). Lineage (NCBI taxonomy): Eukaryota > Viridiplantae > Streptophyta > Magnoliopsida > Asterales > Asteraceae > Helianthus > Helianthus annuus. The sequence continues at coordinate 67,758,265 of NC_035443.2, forward strand.
TAGCTGAACACGGGGTGGTGTTGGCTAAGCACGGCCTCATGTCCAGACTGCCAGTACCAAAAGTAAACAGAAGGCTGGGCACAGGGGCGTGTTCAGTGAGCACGGCCCCGTGTCCAGATACCTGAACTGGGCATTTCTGCAGAGTTTTGGGCACCGGGGTGTGTTGGGTGAGCACGGCCCCGTGCTGAACTTGCTGTAATGAAGAAAAATCGTCGGAAGGCTCTGTTTTTATGTATGGGGTGTTGGTTCAAGCTTCCCTTAGCATCCTTCACCATCCTGAGTGTGTTTTATTCCTGAAAATTAAAAACTAAACTAGAAAACATAAAAGTTAATCTAAACTAAACTACGGATAGTTCCGCGGAATGCCTCCGTGGTGCGCCACGTTTATAAGGGTCCTTGGCTAGACCCTCCTTATCGGGTGGTTCTGGCTCATCTTTAATTAGGGGGTCATTATTGCCAAAAGGATATTTCATTGAGCGCTCAAGATCTTTGCTCCTTTTGAATGCCCCTAATTGAAGAGGTAGATTGTTGTACTTCCGGTTTTTCAAAGCTTCATGAGTTTTTACAAAAGGTCGTCCCAACACTAGAGGAGCTTCATCAAGGATGACAAAGTCGGTTGGGATTACCATTTGATTTGTTTGAACCAAGATATCCTCAACTACACCGATTGATTTTATGATTTTCCGATTAGATAGAAAAATGGGTATTTGAAGTGGAGCAAAATCACTAATACTTAATTTTTCGAAAATGTAGTTAGGCATTGTGTTAACACAAAGATCTTTATCAATGGTGATATTACTAATAAAGGAATTTTGAAAGAAACATGGAACCGGTGTAATGTTAATTTCAAAAGGGTCTTCTTTTATTAGCGAAGTTTGATCATTAGTTAACTTAACACTTACCATTTCTTCAATTTCAGTACTAGTGTTTAGCTCTTTTAAAAACTTAGCATGAGTGGTTACTAAACAATGATTTTCGAAAGTAGGTGACAAGAGATTAATTTCTTCAAAATTAGACTCTTCTTGTAGTTTAACGTTATCAGACTCACCTTTTTCGTTGTTTAACTCATGTGTCGGTTTTTCACTTTCTTGTTCTTCCATTTTTACATTTTCAACTATCTTTACGTTATTGTTACAATTTAGTTCTTCTTTTGCGCGGGATTCCTCTTCCCTTGCGCGAGATTCTTTTATGCAACGTTCGATAGTTTTAATGTGTTCTAATATCCTATTGGTCACTTCGGTGAGAGAAAAAAAATTGGGATCCTCAAAGCTTGAATCCGGCTGTTCGATCCTTGGCTCCTCATAGTACTCATATGAAGTAGATGGTTCACACCATTGTTCTTCATGGTAAGTATATGATGGATAAGGGTCGAAATTTTGTTCTTCATAGTACCCATATGAGGTGGGTTGTTCACGCCATGGTTCCTCATAATAAGAGTATGAAGGTGGTGGCTCATATCTTGAATCTTCAAAGTATGAGTATGAGGGCTCATACCTTGATTCATCAAAATATGAGTATGAGGGAGGAGGTTCATACCTTTGGTCTTCATAGGATGTGTATGAAGTTGATGGCTCGTACCTGGGCTCCTCATAATGGTTGTATGAATTGGATGGTTGATATGAGTTACTATATTGAACCGAGTGTGTGTTACGACAATTAGTGCAATAATTACCCCTATAATCATCCGCATCATAGGTGTAGTTGTAATCTCCTGAGTATTGATCCATAAGAATCACTCAACAGACCACAACTGAGTCTCGGGACCAGAAAACAAAAACAAAGACGGAAACAGAAGCTGGACACGACCCCGTGTTGGGTGAACACGGCCTCTTGGTCAGGATCTGTATCTGGGCGTTATAATTAAAGTTACTGGTCACGTTGGACACGGGGGCGTGTTGAGTGAGCACGACCCCGTGTTCAGACTCTGTATCTGGGTATCTAACTAAAAATATGCAGCACGGGGGCGTGTTCAGTGAGCACGGCCCCGTGTTCAGGCTACTGTAAATGCAAACTAAACTAAAATGCAGAAAAATGTGCACGCGTTTTAAAAAAAGTTTTGAAAAACTGATTAGGCCGTCGATTTTAAGCTTTCTTAAAATTCTTGTGTCCCCGGCAGCGGCGCCAAAAACTTGATGTGTGTGAGGTGTTATATATTTTTAGATATATTTTAAGCCCTTTTTACACTTTTAGCCAAGTTTTAAATTTATAAAACACGATATTTACTAACACTAAACACACATATGGGCAAGTGCACCCATCGTGGACGTAGTATAGTGTTGGTAAGATACCGAGGTCGTCCAAGGACACAAGAGCTTTTAGTACCGGTTTATCCTCAACGTCTAATCAAATCAAAAAGTTAGAAAAGGTTTTTAAAACTAAGAAAATAAAAGCTAACTAATTTGCTGAAAAATAAAATAAAATAAAAACAGATAGACAAGATGAATCACTTGGATCCGACTCGTGTATTAGTATAACCTTTCATTATTTTCGCACTTGTTTAAGAGATTATCTTAGTTATTGTAGTAGGCCCCTCTTTTGAAGGCGACGTTACCCTCAACCCAGTAGTTTGAGTCAGCAAGGATACAATCCTAAAGGGTTGGATTATTGAAAGATAATGAATTAAGTTATTAATGCAAATTGTGGTAGGCCCCGCTTTTGGCGGTGACGTTACCCTCGGCTAAGTAGTCTGAGTCAGCAGGGATACAGTCCTAAATAGCCGGGTTATAGTATTAATAGAAGTTAACTTATGAGGGGGTCAAAGAGTTTGGATCCCCGCCATCCAATACCTATGGGCATTGAAGGAGATCCTACTAAATTTGACCCAGGTCCCTTGCAGGACCTCTAAACGCTGAACAAGGGCAAGACCCTTACCAAACCGTTCCCTTAACCCCCGACCAGGTAGCCAACATACCTCCATATAGACCGTGGAGATATGAATGGTGAAAATCTTTTATTTTATATAGACAGTAAATAATGCCAAGACACCACGGATAAACGATAAGGAAAGATTACCTTCAACATAAGAAACTAGTTATTAAAGTCATTAATACAAAACCAAATAAAAAGTGCAAAAGATTAAAAATAAAAAGTATTATACTAAACACTTGTCTTCACCAAGTGATGTAAGAGACTTAGGCAAACATGGCCTTGATTGTCAAGAACTCTTACGATCAATCTTGGATCCCGAGACGACTCACACACTCTATGATGGACAATGGATGATGGTGGTGGATGATGGTGTTGTGATGGTGGTGGGTGGTGGATGAAGTGTGAGAGAGGTGGTGTGCCAAGGGATGAGTTGAAATGAAGCCAAGCACTCCTATTTATAGGCTGAACAGAAGCCTGGGCACGATGGGTGCACTTGCCCATATGTGTGTTTGACACTCTCTCTCTTCATTAATTGTAATTCGCAATTACAATAAATGCACCTGCAGCACTCTGACCACGCCCCCGTGTCCGCTGGGCACGACCCCGTGGTGGGCAATAGAAGCTTCTACCACTTTGTCTTTTGTGCCAGGGCTGACCATCCTGGACACTGCCCCGTGCTCGCTAAGCACGGCCCCGTGTTGAGCTGGACACGCCCCATGTTCGCTGGGCACAGCCCCATGCTCAGCTTTCTTCTTGTTTTTTGCTTTGGGAGATGCTGTCGAGGAGTCGGGCATGCCACGTTTCTTCCTTTTCTTTGTATTTATGTTGGATTTGGCTGCATTTTTGCTTCTTTTGTTCATTTAAGCTCTTTTAACCCTGAAAATACAAAAAGAAGACAAAAGCACACTTTTTCCAACATTAGTACTTAAAAAGGGTTAGTTTTATGCCTCATTTGATGTAATTTATATGTTGCATTTTACACACATCACGACAGAATCTTCGAATCCTATCTATTAACTAATTCATCATTACACTATCACATACAGATCATCAAATCCGCAATTTACAAGTATCATACTCATCAAACAATTGAACATCAACATACAGACCATCATAACCGTCTACCCATACAACCCTATGCAAAGATCATTAGATAGTGGCAATCAAATCACTCTATCATGGCATCATGCAAAATCAACTATGACAGGGAATTAAATCAGTTAATTAATATCTATACACTAACCGGTTACAAGGCGAACTAGCAAGGATTTGAGAGGGATGATGGCGAGAGATGATGGTTGTCGTCACACAGAGGGTAGGGAAAGAGACTCTAGGGTTTCACAAATACAACTTACGTAACTGATGAACGAGGAGGTTTGATATAAAGAGGGGTTGGGTCGGACCTTACTGGGCCGCGACCTGTAATGGTGAAACCTAAGTGTTTCGTCACGTAAGGGGGTGACGAAACCCCAGTTTCGTCGTACTGGAGGGATGGCGAAACTCCCTGAGTTTCGTCGGGTTTTTTAACGGCGAAACATCATTATTTCAACAAGTATTGATTTAACTATACACCACTCTTAAGTTTATAAAAACTGACATATTAACACATTACTCGTCTACTGAATAATAACACCAAAACACAACATTTCAAGCATATAAGAAACGTGTACAATTACAAGGCAAAATAAGTTACGCGAACACAATTGCGAACAAATAACGTGTAGAGGAAAGACCTTGAAAACTTGAGTTGTCACATTATCCCCAACTTGAAAGAAATTTCGTCCTGAAATTTAGCACGTTGCTACTGAGGAAGCTAGTTGTGTTGAGTTGTTTCCTGGTTTTCCTGGGGTGTCACATCATCCCCTCGTTGGTTTGGAATTTCGTCCCGAAATTCCGCAGTAGCTTCAGCCTCAGTAGTGGTTGCACTGATCTTGAACAACTGGGGATACTTGAGTTTCATTTGGTCTTCTCATTCCCAGGTAAACTCTGGGCCACGACGGGAGTTCCAACGAAGTCGAACAAGAGGTATTCTGGTGTGCTTGAGAACCTTAGCGTCTCGGTCCGTGACTTCAACTGGTTCCTCGACGAATCGCAACTGATCGTCGATAGTGAGCTCCTTCAAAGGAACTATGAGGGTCTCATCTGACAGACACTTCTTCAAATTTGACACGTGAAATACGTTGTGAACTCCACTGAGTTCTGCGGGTAGGTTTAGTTTGTAGGCCACTTTGCCTATTTTCTCTATGATTTCGAACGGTCCAACGTAACGCGGATTGAGTTTGCCTCGTTTGCCAAAACGAACTACACCTTTCCAAGGTGAGACTTTGAGTAGCACTCAATCCCCAACCTGGAACTCGAGTGGTTTCCTGCGCTTATCAGCGTAGCTTTTCTGACGGTCACGAGCTGCCGCCATTCGTTGTCATATCTGAGTAATCCTTTCTATTGTGTCTACTACAAGTTCTGGACTCGTGATTTGGCTGTCCCCAACTTCTGCCCAGCAAAGTGGTGATGGGCATTTATGTCCGTACAATGCCTCAAACGGAGCGGCTTGGATGCTGGTGTGGTAACTGTTGTTATAAGAGAATTCCACTAACGGTAGATGTTTTTTGCAGCCGTTGCCAAAATCAATTACACATGCCCTAAGCATGTCTTCAAGGGTTTGGATGGTGCGCTCAGATTGCCCATCCGTCTGTGGATGATAGGCGGTGCTCATGTCTAAACGTGAGCCAAAGGACTTGTGCATTGCTTGCCACAGTTCAGAAGTAAAACGTGCATCACGATCGGAAATAATGGAGGTTGGCACCCCGTGCCTCGAAACCACTTCCTGTAAGTAAACGCCTGCTAAAGTAGAGAACTTGTCTGTTTCTTTGATGGCCAAAAAGTGTGCAGACTTAGTTAATCGATCCACTATAACCCAAATATCGTCATTGAAACACCCCATCCAATTTCATACTTGAAATTTATAAAACGACACATAACCAAATCGCTAAATTTAAAATTTGGGCATGACCCGTTCATAACTTGAACAATTTCCCTGTTTATAGTTTATCAAAATACTCGAATGACGACACTTTCCATAAACATCAAAAAAAGAACATAGCATTTCAAACTACCATTTCAAACATCTAGTTTTAAGTACTAAATATTTGCAAACAACTAGTTATAGTTTAAAGACTTCAACACGACTAGACATTACAAAACTTTTTAACTTTTAAAGTTACTACAAAAGGGGCGGAAGCGCATCACGGTGATCAAGGTGTGTTCCTTTCCGAGCGACGCAACGACAATTATACTTGTGCTTTGCCTACAATCATTCAACAAAGTATATTAGTGTAGTACACATGGCATTTTCATCCTATCACAATACATGTTCACGGATTTACAAGATAACTTACCAATCATTCTTATTACATTCCAATTCATTCTAGTTGAGTAAGCATACTATCTCTCATTCATTTCCAATAACCCGTTTAGTACGGATTAAGGAGAAAACTTCCATTAAATTCCCTTCCATTCGAACCCGAACCGACCCAATCACTATGGTTCACTACGGATTCTTACTTTCACATTCTTATTTGAAACAAACACCTTAAATTGAATATCAAATTATCAAAGGACACAAATAATTAAACTCACAACTGAAAATGTAAGTAACGAACTTACCTCGGTCTTGGGCCTTTGTTTGTGATCCGGAACTAGCTCCTTCTTCTTTCGTTCCTACACGTAATCATTCTTATTTAGATCATAGCCCTTACATTCTTAACCATACTTTCAAGTATCAATGCTACTCATATAACAATTGACTATACATTAATTTCATCATACAAATCCATTCACTAATGATTTATTCAAGGCTACTTAGATTATCATTGAGGCATTTCATCAAACACCTAACATGCGTACTACTTATCAAGCCTTATGTACATGTATCTTATGCATAAATTCACTAGAATACATCATCTTTCACATAATCAACCACTCATGTTCAAATATTCATTCTACACAATATAATCTACCAATATTCTATCATTCATACAATTTTACTTGAAGATTTACTCAACTAATCAATAACCTATTCACTATCATACTAGAACAAGTGGGTTTTTCCCAAAATCTTTAGTAAATCAAATTCAAGCACAATACACCTTCTACATGATGATTCTAACTCACATGCAATCTAATTTCATACTGATTCACGAATTGGTATAAACCCTAGTTCATCAACAAGCATCAAATTATGAGATTTTATCTTACCTTATGTTCAAAACACTTGGATTAGAGAGTATTTAGACACTAGCATGCGATTTATGACTCTAATCCTTCACAATCTTGCTGAATTTTGATGTTAATTGATGTAGTTAGGGTTTCCCCCTTGTTCTTCCCTCCTGGTCGCGACTCACACAACCCAGAAAATACTGGGTTTTAATTTCTTATCTCACATATTACTAAATGTTACACAAACAACCCTCAAGTTAGGTTTAATGATCCTTATAACCCATTCCATATTTTTATAAACTTTCTTTAGATTTTTAATACAATTACCATAACTAATTATATATAATACTTTTAAGTGTTGAGGCATTCTATTTTATAAATTATGGGATGTTACAAATCTACCCCCTTAAAAGAGGTTTCGTCCCCGAAACCTTAATACGTACCAAAAAGAGACGGGTAGTGTTTTCGCATTTCATCTTCAGATTCCCAGGTTAAATCCGATCCTTTCCGATGCTGCCATTGCACTAAAACTTGTCGTATGGCTTTGTTTCGTAGGTACGTCATTTTGGAATCCTTGATCGCCACCGGCTTTTCAACATAATTCATTTTATCATCCAATTCAATGTCATCAAGTGACACATGCGCTGTATCGTCCGCGAGGCATCTTCTTAGTTGAGACACGTGAAACGTGTTATGGATTCCATCTAGAGCCGGAGGTAATTCTAGCCGGTATGCCACTTTACCAACACGGGCCACTATTCTGAACGGTCCGATGTACCGAGGACCCAATTTTCCCCGTTTGCGGAACCGTATTATACCCTTCCACGGCGAGACCTTTAAAAACACTCGATCCCCTTCTTGAAATTCGATAGGGCGCCTTCTTTTATCTGCATAGGATTTTTGCCTGTCTTGCGCCGCCTTCAAACGAGCCCGGACTTGATCAATCTTTTCATTCGTTATTGCCACAACATCTTTAGGCGCGAGTTCCCGTTGCCCGATTTCTCCCCAACATACAGGTGTTCTACACTTTCTACCGTACAACATTTCATATGGCGCCATTTTGATGCTACTTTGATAACTGTTGTTGTACGCGAACTCTACCAACGGTAAATGGTTATCCCAATTACCCCCAAGGTCTATGACACAAGCCCTCAACATATCTAGCAACGTTTGTATAGTTCTTTCCGACTGTCCATCCGTCTGCGGATGGTATGCAGTACTTAGTCGCAAGTTTGTGCCTATATCCTCGTGAAACTTTCGCCAAAATCGAGACGTAAATTTTGTGTCACGATCCGACACAATAGACACGAGTACTCCGTGACGAACAATTATTTCATTCATATAAATTTCTGCCAATTTTTCGGATGAAATAGATTCTCGTATGGGTAAGAAGTGAGCACTCTTTGTAAGTCGATCGACTATAACCCAAATAGCGTCGTGACCTCGTTTCGTTCTGGGAAGCTTTGTAACAAGATCCATAGTTATGTCTTCCCACTTCCAAACTGGTATCTCTAAAGATTGCAATTTACCATATGGTTTTTGGTGCTCCGCCTTCACTTGGGAACATGTCAAGCACTTAGCCACGTACTTAACAATGTTGCGTTTCATTCCAGGCCACCAATACCCTTTCTTTAAATCTTGATACATTTTTGTAGCTCCAGGGTGTACCGTATAACGAGATTTGTGAGCCTCTTCTAGCAATAATGATTTCACCTCGGATAACCAAGGTACCCAGATTCGGTCATACCTGGTCATGATGCCATCGGCATTCATTTTTAATTCCCCAATTAGGCCTTTCATTCTTTCCTTCTTCGGATCACTATTTAAGGATTTTATTTGGGCCTCTTTGATCAACTCCAAAAGTTTAGGGGTGACAGTCAATTTCATTGACTTAACTTGTATGGGTGATGGGTATTCCTTCCGGCTTAACGCATCTGCTACGACATTGGCCTTCCCCGGATGATAAAGGATTTCACAATCATAATCCTTAATTAATTCTAACCACCTTCGTTGTCTCATATTCAAGTCTTTTTGTTCGAAGAAATACTTGAGACTTTTGTGATCCGAATATATGGTACATTTAGTTCCGTACAAATAATGTCGCCACAGTTTCAACGCGAATACTACTGCAGCCAACTCTAAATCGTGTGTTGGGTAGTTACTTTCATGTGGTTTAAGCTGCCTTGAAGCATATGCTATCACTTTACCCCGTTGCATTAAAACAGCCCCCAAGCCCTGATGGGAATCATCAGTGTATACTACCAAGTCTTCTGAACCCTCGGGTAAGGTTAGAATTGGGGCGTCAGACAGCTTACTCTTCAAAGTCTGGAATGCCTTTTCTTGTTCAATTCCCCACACAAATTTCTCATTCTTCTTGGTTAGTTTGGTTAAAAGTAACGATATTTTGGAAAAATCCTGTATAAACCTTCGGTAATACCCAGCCAAACCCAGAAAACTCCTCACTTCACTCGGGTTCTTAGGAGGAACCTAGTTCACAACAGCCTCTACTTTAGTTGGGTCTACCAAGACACCATCCTTATTAATGACGTGGCCAAGAAATTGCACCTCTCTAAGCCAGAAGGCACATTTGGAAAATTTTGCATATAACTTCTCTTTCCGAAGAATCTCTAACACTTCACGCAAATGATTTGCATGTTCGGCTCTACTACGAGAGTACACGAGGATATCATCTATAAACACTATAGCAGACTTATCTAACATGGGCCGACATATTCTATTCATCAGATCCATGAAAGCGGCCGGGGCGTTAGTCAGCCCGAATGGCATTACTAAAAACTCGTAATGCCCATATCGGGTCCTGAACGCAGTTTTCGCAACATCTTCTTCTCGTACCCGAAGTTGATGATACCCCGAACGCAAATCGATTTTTGAAAACCAACTTGCTCCTTGCAGTTGGTCAAAAGATCATCTATTCGAGGTAAAGGGTATTTATTCTTCACGGTCAACTTGTTCAAATCTCGATAGTCTATACACATGCGCATCGTGCCGTCTTTCTTTTTCACAAAGAGTACCGGGGCTCCCCAAGGCGACACACTCGGGCGTACGAAACCCTTATCGAGTAATTCCTGTATCTGTGTCATTAGCTCTCGCATCTCAGTGGGAGCTAACCTATAGGGAGCTTTAGCCATGGGCTTGGCACCCGGGTTTAATTCGATTCGGAATTCCACCTCTCGCTCAGGTGGTAATCCCGGTAATTCATCCGGAAACACATCCGTATACTCATTCACCATTTCTACTTCTCCAAATTCAGGCACCTTCTGTCTTGTATCCACAACATAAGCCAAGTAGACCCTACCTTCATTTCTTGCGCACTTAACTGCTTTGACAATCGTGCACAGTTTTGTCTCGAGCTTTCTTTCTCCATGAATACTTATTCGAGCCCCACTAGGTGAGAATAGATGAATGACTTTCGCCTCGCATCGAATTTCCGCGTGATAGCGGGATAACCAATCCATCCCTACTACTACTTTAAATTCCCCCAAAGTCATAGGAATGAGATCTATTTCGAATTCTTCGTTTTCTATGGTGATCTTACAATTTTTACAAACTTCATACAACAAATAACTTTTGCTATCCGCTACTTCTACTTCTAAAGGTATGGGCATTCGTTCCTTTCTAAAGGAGGGGTAACACATAAGCTCGTCTGATACAAAAGATTTACTAGCACCGGAATCGAATAACACATTCACGGGTATTTGGTTGATTAAGAAAATACCTGATACGACATTCGGTGAAACCTTGGCTTCCTCGGTAGTAATCTGAAACATTCTTCCCCGAGCCTTCTGATTTTCATTCTTCTTTTCATCTTTCTGCCCTTGTTGTTTAAGCTTCGGACATTCAGCTTTCACATGACCAGGAGTGAAGCAATTGAAACACGTCCTTACGGGACTAGGGCACTTAAAATAAGGATGTCCCTCCTGCCCACAGTTGTAACACCCCTTCTTTCCCATTAAACATTCTCCAGTGTGAAGCTTTCCACAAGTTTTGCATGGGGGAATACTACTTTTCGATCCCCCTTTACTTCTAGTGTCGTGTTGCTTAGGCTTCTTGGATGGATTTGTAGTTGATGACTTTTCAGCAGATCTTTTCTCTCCTCTTTCCACTTGTCGCTTCAGTTCTATCTCTCTATCCCGGGCTAAATTGATGAGTTCGCCCAAAGTTTCACCCTTTGAAGGGGTAATGAACTCCCTATACTCGGCCTTCAACATTCCATAATACCGATTTATCTTCATCCTTTCAGATTTGACGATATCATCACAGAACTTCAACTTATCGTAGAATATGTTGGTAATTTCATCAATAGACTCATTCTGTTGGCGAAGATGCAAGAACTCATCTTGTATTCTATCAATTGCCGATTGCGGGCAATGATGTTTTAGGAACAACTCTTTGAACTCTTGCCATGTTAAGGTTTGGAGTCTTTCTTCCCCTATCTCTTTACATTTAGTATCCCACCAATCCTTGGCTTGTTGCTGAAGTTGACCCGTAGCAAACATTACTTGATCTTCCTTCTCACATCGACTACGCACAAATACAGCTTCAACGTTTGCTATCCATCTTTGACACTTTATCGGATCCACCTCCCCTTTATATGAAAAGGGATTACATGCCATAAAATCCTTATATGTACACCTTCGTTTCTTACTTTTAGTCCTGGATCCTTCAATCATTTCCTTTAACTCCTCAATCTTACTAGCCATCATCTCATCAACAACCCCCAAAACTCGGCTCTCGACTTCTTGAGCTAACTTGGGGAGGTTGGCATTCATCACTTTTTCTGCCGCTTCTATCATCTTATTATTGAGTGCCTCTTGACGGGCTATTTCAGCATCATCTACATTACTTGTGTCCGTCATCTACATAAAACATTCATTCTATATATTAAAATTCCCTTTTCATACATCCCTCTTGACTCATACATATTCATTCTATCATATACTTCATTCTATTATAATTCATTCTTTACACGCTATCATCTTCGATGATAATATCGTATTGTTAGACCATTTTCATATCAAGTCATACCTTCTTTCTTATTAACCAATTCCCTTCTATCTTCTTGGTACAAAACGACCTTAATAAAGGATTACAGGGCCTTAGAAACTAAATAAAACAACCCCATAATCAAATTAACAACATAAAAAAAATTGCCAGCTTTTGGGTCCCTGGCGGGCCGCGTAGACCCATGCTTAAACTCACGCGGGGCGCCTGATAGTCATCGTAAGCTACGGTGACCACCGTAGCTTACGGTGCTAATTTATTCTTTACGGTCTCTCTCTTCTGTCTTATGGCAGCCATATTTTTGCCCAGTACCTACCGTAGCTTACGGTGGCCACCGTAAGCTACGGTAGTGCCCGACGAAATTTACCCCAAACTTCATATTTTCGACCATTCCGAACCGTTTTCGTGCACGGTTTCAATTCTACTAACCCCTAGGTATTCTAATGCACCATTTATCACTATTACTATATTCAAAACTCTTTCTAACACTTTATAACTTGTAACATTAATTACTATAAAGCTTTCTTAAAAGTTTTACCTCTATTTGCGTCTCGGAGCGAACACACCCATTCTTGCGAGCTTTCGGTTTGAGTTCGGGCACTACATTGTGTTCGAATCCCTCAAACCTAGGCTCTGATACCAACTTGGAACACCCCATCCAATTTCATACTTGAAATTTATAAAACGACACATAACCAAATCGCTAAATTTAAAATTTGGGCATGACCCGTTCATAACTTGAACAATTTCCCTGTTTATAGTTTATCAAAATACTCGAATGACGACACTTTCCATAAACATCAAAAAAAGAACATAGCATTTCAAACTACCATTTCAAACATCTAGTTTTAAGTACTAAATATTTGCAAACAACTAGTTATAGTTTAAAGACTTCAACACGATTAGACATTACAAAACTTTTTAACTTTTAAAGTTACTACAAAAGGGGCGGAAGCGCATCACGGTGATCAAGGTGTGTTCCTTTCCGAGCGACGCAACGACAATTATACTTGTGCTTTGCCTACAATCATTCAACAAAGTATATTAGTGTAGTACACATGGCATTTTCATCCTATCACAATACATGTTCACGGATTTACAAGATAACTTACCAATCATTCTTATTACATTCCAATTCATTCTAGTTGAGTAAGCATACTATCTCTCATTCATTTCCAATAACCCGTTTATTACGGATTAAGGAGAAAACTTCCATTAAATTCCCTTCCATTCGAACCCGAACCGACCCAATCACTATGGTTCACTACGGATTCTTACTTTCACATTCTTATTTGAAACAAACACCTTAAATTGAATATCAAATTATCAAAGGACACAAATAATTAAACTCACAACTGAAAATGTAAGTAACGAACTTACCTCGGTCTTGGGCCTTTGTTTGTGATCCGGAACTAGCTCCTTCTTCTTTCGTTCCTACACGTAATCATTCTTATTTAGATCATAGCCCTTACATTCTTAACCATACTTTCAAGTATCAATGCTACTCATATAACAATTGATTATACATTAATTTCATCATACAAATCCATTCACTAATGATTTATTCAAGGCTACTTAGATTATCATTGAGGCATTTCATCAAACACCTAACATGCGTACTACTTATCAAGCCTTATGTACATGTATCTTATGCATAAATTCACTAGAATACATCATCTTTCACATAATCAACCACTCATGTTCAAATATTCATTCTACACAATATAATCTACCAATATTCTATCATTCATACAATTTTACTTGAAGATTTACTCAACTAATCAATAACCTATTCACTATCATACTAGAACAAGTGGGTTTTTTCCCAAAATCTTTAGTAAATCAAATTCAAGCACAATACACCTTCTACATGATGATTCTAACTCACATGCAATCTAATTTCATACTGATTCACGAATTGGTATAAACCCTAGTTCATCAACAAGCATCAAATTATGAGATTTTATCTTACCTTATGTTCAAAACACTTGGATTAGAGAGTATTTAGACACTAGCATGCGATTTATGACTCTAATCCTTCACAATCTTGCTGAATTTTGATGTTAATTGATGTAGTTAGGGTTTCCCCCTTGTTCTTCCCTCCTGGTCGCGACTCACACAACCCAGAAAATACTGGGTTTTAATTTCTTATCTCACATATTACTAAATGTTACACAAACAACCCTCAAGTTAGGTTTAATGATCCTTATAACCCATTCCATATTTTTATAAACTTTCTTTAGATTTTTAATACAATTACCATAACTAATTATATATAATACTTTTAAGTGTTGAGGCATTCTATTTTATAAATTATGGGATGTTACAAATCTACCCCCTTAAAAGAGGTTTCGTCCCCGAAACCTTAATACGTACCAAAAAGAGACGGGTAGTGTTTTCGCATTTCATCTTCAGATTCCCAGGTTAAATCCGATCCTTTCCGATGCTGCCATTGCACTAAAACTTGTCGTATGGCTTTGTTTCGTAGGTACGTCATTTTGGAATCCTTGATCGCCACCGGCTTTTCAACATAATTCATTTTATCATCCAATTCAATGTCATCAAGTGACACATGCGCTGTATCGTCCGCGAGGCATCTTCTTAGTTGAGACACGTGAAACGTGTTATGGATTCCATCTAGAGCCGGAGGTAATTCTAGCCGGTATGCCACTTTACCAACACGGGCCACTATTCTGAACGGTCCGATGTACCGAGGACCCAATTTTCCCCGTTTGCGGAACCGTATTATACCCTTCCACGGCGAGACCTTTAAAAACACTCGATCCCCTTCTTGAAATTCGATAGGGCGCCTTCTTTTATCTGCATAGGATTTTTGCCTGTCTTGCGCCGCCTTCAAACGAGCCCGGACTTGATCAATCTTTTCATTCGTTATTGCCACAACATCTTTAGGCGCGAGTTCCCGTTGCCCGATTTCTCCCCAACATACAGGTGTTCTACACTTTCTACCGTACAACATTTCATATGGCGCCATTTTGATGCTACTTTGATAACTGTTGTTGTACGCGAACTCTACCAACGGTAAATGGTTATCCCAATTACCCCCAAGGTCTATGACACAAGCCCTCAACATATCTAGCAACGTTTGTATAGTTCTTTCCGACTGTCCATCCGTCTGCGGATGGTATGCAGTACTTAGTCGCAAGTTTGTGCCTATATCCTCGTGAAACTTTCGCCAAAATCGAGACGTAAATTTTGTGTCACGATCCGACACAATAGACACGAGTACTCCGTGACGAACAATTATTTCATTCATATAAATTTCTGCCAATTTTTCGGATGAAATAGATTCTCGTATGGGTAAGAAGTGAGCACTCTTTGTAAGTCGATCGACTATAACCCAAATAGCGTCGTGACCTCGTTTCGTTCTGGGAAGCTTTGTAACAAGATCCATAGTTATGTCTTCCCACTTCCAAACTGGTATCTCTAAAGATTGCAATTTACCATATGGTTTTTGGTGCTCCGCCTTCACTTGGGAACATGTCAAGCACTTAGCCACGTACTTAACAATGTTGCGTTTCATTCCAGGCCACCAATACCCTTTCTTTAAATCTTGATACATTTTTGTAGCTCCAGGGTGTACCGTATAACGAGATTTGTGAGCCTCTTCTAGCAATAATGATTTCACCTCGGATAACCAAGGTACCCAGATTCGGTCATACCTGGTCATGATGCCATCGGCATTCATTTTTAATTCCCCAATTAGGCCTTTCATTCTTTCCTTCTTCGGATCACTATTTAAGGATTTTATTTGGGCCTCTTTGATCAACTCCAAAAGTTTAGGGGTGACAGTCAATTTCATTGACTTAACTTGTATGGGTGATGGGTATTCCTTCCGGCTTAACGCATCTGCTACGACATTGGCCTTCCCCGGATGATAAAGGATTTCACAATCATAATCCTTAATTAATTCTAACCACCTTCGTTGTCTCATATTCAAGTCTTTTTGTTCGAAGAAATACTTGAGACTTTTGTGATCCGAATATATGGTACATTTAGTTCCGTACAAATAATGTCGCCACAGTTTCAACGCGAATACTACTGCAGCCAACTCTAAATCGTGTGTTGGGTAGTTACTTTCATGTGGTTTAAGCTGCCTTGAAGCATATGCTATCACTTTACCCCGTTGCATTAAAACAGCCCCCAAGCCCTGATGGGAATCATCAGTGTATACTACCAAGTCTTCTGAACCCTCGGGTAAGGTTAGAATTGGGGCGTCAGACAGCTTACTCTTCAAAGTCTGGAATGCCTTTTCTTGTTCAATTCCCCACACAAATTTCTCATTCTTCTTGGTTAGTTTGGTTAAAAGTAACGATATTTTGGAAAAATCCTGTATAAACCTTCGGTAATACCCAGCCAAACCCAGAAAACTCCCCACTTCACTCGGGTTCTTAGGAGGAACCCAGTTCACAACAGCCTCTACTTTAGTTGGGTCTACCAAGACACCATCCTTATTAATGACGTGGCCAAGAAATTGCACCTCTCTAAGCCAGAAGGCACATTTGGAAAATTTTGCATATAACTTCTCTTTCCGAAGAATCTCTAACACTTCACGCAAATGATTTGCATGTTCGGCTCTACTACGAGAGTACACGAGGATATCATCTATAAACACTATAGCAGACTTATCTAACATGGGCCGACATATTCTATTCATCAGATCCATGAAAGCGGCCGGGGCGTTAGTCAGCCCGAATGGCATTACTAAAAACTCGTAATGCCCATATCGGGTCCTGAACGCAGTTTTCGCAACATCTTCTTCTCGTACCCGAAGTTGATGATACCCCGAACGCAAATCGATTTTTGAAAACCAACTTGCTCCTTGCAGTTGGTCAAAAGATCATCTATTCGAGGTAAAGGGTATTTATTCTTCACGGTCAACTTGTTCAAATCTCGATAGTCTATACACATGCGCATCGTGCCGTCTTTCTTTTTCACAAAGAGTACCGGGGCTCCCCAAGGCGACACACTCGGGCGTACGAAACCCTTATCGAGTAATTCCTGTATCTGTGTCATTAGCTCTCGCATCTCAGTGGGAGCTAACCTATAGGGAGCTTTAGCCATGGGCTTGGCACCCGGGTTTAATTCGATTCGGAATTCCACCTCTCGCTCAGGTGGTAATCCCGGTAATTCATCCGGAAACACATCCGTATACTCATTCACCATTTCTACTTCTCCAAATTCAGGCACCTTCTGTCTTGTATCCACAACATAAGCCAAGTAGACCCTACCTTCATTTCTTGCGCACTTAACTGCTTTGACAATCGTGCACAGTTTTGTCTCGAGCTTTCTTTCTCCATGAATACTTATTCGAGCCCCACTAGGTGAGAATAGATGAATGACTTTCGCCTCGCATCGAATTTCCGCGTGATAGCGGGATAACCAATCCATCCCTACTACTACTTTAAATTCCCCCAAAGTCATAGGAATGAGATCTATTTCGAATTCTTCGTTTTCTATGGTGATCTTACAATTTTTACAAACTTCATACAACAAATAACTTTTGCTATCCGCTACTTCTACTTCTAAAGGTATGGGCATTCGTTCCTTTCTAAAGGAGGGGTAACACATAAGCTCGTCTGATACAAAAGATTTACTAGCACCGGAATCGAATAACACATTCACGGGTATTTGGTTGATTAAGAAAATACCTGATACGACATTCGGTGAAACCTTGGCTTCCTCGGTAGTAATCTGAAACATTCTTCCCCGAGCCTTCTGATTTTCATTCTTCTTTTCATCTTTCTGCCCTTGTTGTTTAAGCTTCGGACATTCAGCTTTCACATGACCAGGAGTGAAGCAATTGAAACACGTCCTTACGGGACTAGGGCACTTAAAATAAGGATGTCCCTCCTGCCCACAGTTGTAACACCCCTTCTTTCCCATTAAACATTCTCCAGTGTGAAGCTTTCCACAAGTTTTGCATGGGGGAATACTACTTTTCGATCCCCCTTTACTTCTAGTGTCGTGTTGCTTAGGCTTCTTGGATGGATTTGTAGTTGATGACTTTTCAGCAGATCTTTTCTCTCCTCTTTCCACTTGTCGCTTCAGTTCTATCTCTCTATCCCGGGCTAAATTGATGAGTTCGCCCAAAGTTTCACCCTTTGAAGGGGTAATGAACTCCCTATACTCGGCCTTCAACATTCCATAATACCGATTTATCTTCATCCTTTCAGATTTGACGATATCATCACAGAACTTCAACTTATCGTAGAATATGTTGGTAATTTCATCAATAGACTCATTCTGTTGGCGAAGATGCAAGAACTCATCTTGTATTCTATCAATTGCCGATTGCGGGCAATGATGTTTTAGGAACAACTCTTTGAACTCTTGCCATGTTAAGGTTTGGAGTCTTTCTTCCCCTATCTCTTTACATTTAGTATCCCACCAATCCTTGGCTTGTTGCTGAAGTTGACCCGTAGCAAACATTACTTGATCTTCCTTCTCACATCGACTACGCACAAATACAGCTTCAACGTTTGCTATCCATCTTTGACACTTTATCGGATCCACCTCCCCTTTATATGAAAAGGGATTACATGCCATAAAATCCTTATATGTACACCTTCGTTTCTTACTTTTAGTCCTGGATCCTTCAATCATTTCCTTTAACTCCTCAATCTTACTAGCCATCATCTCATCAACAACCCCCAAAACTCGGCTCTCGACTTCTTGAGCTAACTTGGGGAGGTTGGCATTCATCACTTTTTCTGCCGCTTCTATCATCTTATTATTGAGTGCCTCTTGACGGGCTATTTCAGCATCATCTACATTACTTGTGTCCGTCATCTACATAAAACATTCATTCTATATATTAAAATTCCCTTTTCATACATCCCTCTTGACTCATACATATTCATTCTATCATATACTTCATTCTATTATAATTCATTCTTTACACGCTATCATCTTCGATGATAATATCGTATTGTTAGACCATTTTCATATCAAGTCATACCTTCTTTCTTATTAACCAATTCCCTTCTATCTTCTTGGTACAAAACGACCTTAATAAAGGATTACAGGGCCTTAGAAACTAAATAAAACAACCCCATAATCAAATTAACAACATAAAAAAAATTGCCAGCTTTTGGGTCCCTGGCGGGCCGCGTAGACCCATGCTTAAACTCACGCGGGGCGCCTGATAGTCATCGTAAGCTACGGTGACCACCGTAGCTTACGGTGCTAATTTATTCTTTACGGTCTCTCTCTTCTGTCTTATGGCAGCCATATTTTTGCCCAGTACCTACCGTAGCTTACGGTGGCCACCGTAAGCTACGGTAGTGCCCGACGAAATTTACCCCAAACTTCATATTTTCGACCATTCCGAACCGTTTTCGTGCACGGTTTCAATTCTACTAACCCCTAGGTATTCTAATGCACCATTTATCACTATTACTATATTCAAAACTCTTTCTAACACTTTATAACTTGTAACATTAATTACTATAAAGCTTTCTTAAAAGTTTTACCTCTATTTGCGTCTCGGAGCGAACACACCCATTCTTGCGAGCTTTCGGTTTGAGTTCGGGCACTACATTGTGTTCGAATCCCTCAAACCTAGGCTCTGATACCAACTTGGAACACCCCATCCAATTTCATACTTGAAATTTATAAAACGACACATAACCAAATCGCTAAATTTAAAATTTGGGCATGACCCGTTCATAACTTGAACAATTTCCCTGTTTATAGTTTATCAAAATACTCGAATGACGACACTTTCCATAAACATCAAAAAAAGAACATAGCATTTCAAACTACCATTTCAAACATCTAGTTTTAAGTACTAAATATTTGCAAACAACTAGTTATAGTTTAAAGACTTCAACACGATTAGACATTACAAAACTTTTTAACTTTTAAAGTTACTACAAAAGGGGCGGAAGCGCATCACGGTGATCAAGGTGTGTTCCTTTCCGAGCGACGCAACGACAATTATACTTGTGCTTTGCCTACAATCATTCAACAAAGTATATTAGTGTAGTACACATGGCATTTTCATCCTATCACAATACATGTTCACGGATTTACAAGATAACTTACCAATCATTCTTATTACATTCCAATTCATTCTAGTTGAGTAAGCATACTATCTCTCATTCATTTCCAATAACCCGTTTAGTACGGATTAAGGAGAAAACTTCCATTAAATTCCCTTCCATTCGAACCCGAACCGACCCAATCACTATGGTTCACTACGGATTCTTACTTTCACATTCTTATTTGAAACAAACACCTTAAATTGAATATCAAATTATCAAAGGACACAAATAATTAAACTCACAACTGAAAATGTAAGTAACGAACTTACCTCGGTCTTGGGCCTTTGTTTGTGATCCGGAACTAGCTCCTTCTTCTTTCGTTCCTACACGTAATCATTCTTATTTAGATCATAGCCCTTACATTCTTAACCATACTTTCAAGTATCAATGCTACTCATATAACAATTGATTATACATTAATTTCATCATACAAATCCATTCACTAATGATTTATTCAAGGCTACTTAGATTATCATTGAGGCATTTCATCAAACACCTAACATGCGTACTACTTATCAAGCCTTATGTACATGTATCTTATGCATAAATTCACTAGAATACATCATCTTTCACATAATCAACCACTCATGTTCAAATATTCATTCTACACAATATAATCTACCAATATTCTATCATTCATACAATTTTACTTGAAGATTTACTCAACTAATCAATAACCTATTCACTATCATACTAGAACAAGTGGGTTTTTTCCCAAAATCTTTAGTAAATCAAATTCAAGCACAATACACCTTCTACATGATGATTCTAACTCACATGCAATCTAATTTCATACTGATTCACGAATTGGTATAAACCCTAGTTCATCAACAAGCATCAAATTATGAGATTTTATCTTACCTTATGTTCAAAACACTTGGATTAGAGAGTATTTAGACACTAGCATGCGATTTATGACTCTAATCCTTCACAATCTTGCTGAATTTTGATGTTAATTGATGTAGTTAGGGTTTCCCCCTTGTTCTTCCCTCCTGGTCGCGACTCACACAACCCAGAAAATACTGGGTTTTAATTTCTTATCTCACATATTACTAAATGTTACACAAACAACCCTCAAGTTAGGTTTAATGATCCTTATAACCCATTCCATATTTTTATAAACTTTCTTTAGATTTTTAATACAATTACCATAACTAATTATATATAATACTTTTAAGTGTTGAGGCATTCTATTTTATAAATTATGGGATGTTACAAATCTACCCCCTTAAAAGAGGTTTCGTCCCCGAAACCTTAATACGTACCAAAAAGAGACGGGTAGTGTTTTCGCATTTCATCTTCAGATTCCCAGGTTAAATCCGATCCTTTCCGATGCTGCCATTGCACTAAAACTTGTCGTATGGCTTTGTTTCGTAGGTACGTCATTTTGGAATCCTTGATCGCCACCGGCTTTTCAACATAATTCATTTTATCATCCAATTCAATGTCATCAAGTGACACATGCGCTGTATCGTCCGCGAGGCATCTTCTTAGTTGAGACACGTGAAACGTGTTATGGATTCCATCTAGAGCCGGAGGTAATTCTAGCCGGTATGCCACTTTACCAACACGGGCCACTATTCTGAACGGTCCGATGTACCGAGGACCCAATTTTCCCCGTTTGCGGAACCGTATTATACCCTTCCACGGCGAGACCTTTAAAAACACTCGATCCCCTTCTTGAAATTCGATAGGGCGCCTTCTTTTATCTGCATAGGATTTTTGCCTGTCTTGCGCCGCCTTCAAACGAGCCCGGACTTGATCAATCTTTTCATTCGTTATTGCCACAACATCTTTAGGCGCGAATTCCCGTTGCCCGATTTCTCCCCAACATACAGGTGTTCTACACTTTCTACCGTACAACATTTCATATGGCGCCATTTTGATACTACTTTGATAACTGTTGTTGTACGCGAACTCTACCAACGGTAAATGGTTATCCCAATTACCCCCAAGGTCTATGACACAAGCCCTCAACATATCTAGCAACGTTTGTATAGTTCTTTCCGACTGTCCATCCGTCTGCGGATGGTATGCAGTACTTAGTCGCAAGTTTGTGCCTATATCCTCGTGAAACTTTCGCCAAAATCGAGACGTAAATTTTGTGTCACGATCCGACACAATAGACACGGGTACTCCGTGACGAACAATTATTTCATTCATATAAATTTCTGCCAATTTTTCGGATGAAATAGATTCTCGTATGGGTAAGAAGTGAGCACTCTTTATAAGTCGATCGACTATAACCCAAATAGCGTCGTGACCTCGTTTCGTTCTGGGAAGCTTTGTAACAAGATCCATAGTTATGTCTTCCCACTTCCAAACTGGTATCTCTAAAGATTGCAATTTACCATATGGTTTTTGGTGCTCCGCCTTCACTTGGGAACATGTCAAGCACTTAGCCACGTACTTAACAATGTCGCGTTTAATTCCAGGCCACCAATACCCTTTCTTTAAATCTTGATACATTTTTGTAGCTCCAGGGTGTACCGTATAACGAGATTTGTGAGCCTCTTCTAGCAATAATGATTTCACCTCGGATAACCAAGGTACCCAGATTCGGTCATACCTGGTCATGATGCCATCGGCATTCATTTTTAATTCCCCAATTAGGCCTTTCATTCTTTCCTTCTTCGGATCACTATTTAAGGATTTTATTTGGGCCTCTTTGATTAACTCCAAAAGTTTAGGGGTGACAGTCAATTTCATTGACTTAACTTGTATGGGTGATGGGTATTCCTTCCAGCTTAACGCATCTGCTACGACATTGGCCTTCCCCGGATGATAAAGGATTTCACAATCATAATCCTTAATTAATTCTAACCACCTTCGTTGTCTCATATTCAAGTCTTTTTGTTCGAAGAAATACTTGAGACTTTTGTGATCCGAATATATGGTACATTTAGTTCCGTACAAATAATGTCGCCACAGTTTCAACGCGAATACTACTGCAGCCAACTCTAAATCGTGTGTTGGGTAGTTACTTTCATGTGGTTTAAGCTGCCTTGAAGCATATGCTATCACTTTACCCCGTTGCATTAAAACAACCCCCAAGCCCTGATGGGAAGCATCAGTGTATACTACCAAGTCTTCTGAACCCTCGGGTAAGGTTAGAATTGGGGCGTCAGACAGCTTACTCTTCAAAGTCTGGAATGCCTTTTCTTGTTCAATTCCCCACACAAATTTCTCATTCTTCTTGGTTAGTTTGGTTAAATGTAACGATATTTTGGAAAAATCCTGTATAAACCTTCGGTAATACCCAACCAAACCCAGAAAACTCCTCACTTCACTCGGGTTCTTAGGAGGAACCCAGTTCACAACAACCTCTACTTTAGTTGGGTCTACCAAGACACCATCCTTATTAATGACGTGGCCAAGAAATTGCACCTCTCTAAGCCAGAAGGCACATTTGGAGAATTTTGCATATAACTTCTCTTTCCGAAGAATCTCTAACACTTCACGCAAATGATCTGCATGTTCGGCTCTACTACGAGAGTACACGAGGATATCATCTATAAACACTATAACAGACTTATCTAACATGGGCCGACATATTCTATTCATCAGATCCATGAAAGCGGCCGGGGCGTTAGTCAGCCCGAATGGCATTACTAAAAACTCGTAATGCCCATATCGGGTCCTGAACGCAGTTTTCGCAACATCTTCTTCTCGTACCCGAAGTTGATGATACCCCGAACGCAAATCGATTTTTGAAAACCAACTTGCTCCTTGCAGTTGGTCAAAAAGATCATCTATTCGAGGTAAAGGGTATTTATTCTTCACGGTCAACTTGTTCAAATCTCGATAGTCTATACACATGCGCATCGTGCCGTCTTGATCCACGTAGGGTCTCCGCCTTAGTAAGCGCGCTGTAATGTAGTAAGCGCCGTCTTCCTTTTGTTCTAATCGTTTCCTTGATCCATGTAGGGTCTCTGCCTTAATGTTCTCTGCTTTCAACGCTTCAACCTGAGCATCTCGTATCCGAGTAGGAAGACTAGATTGGATGGCGTGTTGCAATGCGCGAACCCGCTTAGGTGTAGTCTCCTTTCGACTGAGGGCGTCGGCCACCACATTGGCTTTGCCCGGATGATACTTGATCGCGCATTCGTAGTCATTCAAGAGTTCAACTCATCGACGTTGCCGCATGTTTAATTCCTTTTGCTTGAAGATATGCTTGAGACTCCTGTGATCGGTGTAAATAGTGCACTTGGTACCGTACAGGTAATGTCTCCATATCTTTAGTGCGAAAACAACAGCTCCCAGCTCCAGATCGTGTGTAGTATAATTCCTTTCGTGAACTTTAAGTTAGCGCGATGCATACGCAATGACTTTATCCCGTTGCATCAACACGCAACCAAGACCCTGAATTGATGCGTCACAATAAACCACGAAATCGTCTGTGCCCTCTGGCAAAGAGAGGATTGGTGCGCTACAAAGTCTATCCTTCAAGTGCTGAAATGCTGATTCCTGTGCATCACCCCAACGATAGGTGACGCCCTTCTGAGTTAGTGAAGTGAGAGGTTGTGCAATCTTGGAGAAATCCTTGATGAACCTTCTGTAGTAACCTGCCAAACCCAAGAATTGGCGAATTTTCGTTGGTGTACGAGGTGCAGGCCAGTTCTTGATCGAGTCTACCTTGGATGGATCCACATGAATCCCATCCGTGTTTACCACATGGCCTAGAAAGTGGACTTCTCGAAGCCAAAAGTCGCATTTCGAAAACTTAGCGTACAACTGTTCTGTCGGAGGAGTTCCAAAATAAGCCGTAGATGGTGCTCGTGTTCCTCCTGACTCTTAGAATAGATCAGGATATCGTCGATGAATACAATAACAAACATATCCAGGTAGGGCTTACACACTCTGTTCATAAGATCCATGAAGACTGCAGGTGCGTTTGCTAATCCAAAAGGCATAACCAGGAACTCGTAATGCCCATAACGAGTCCTGAACGTTGGCTTAGAGATATCCTCGTCTCGGACTCTCAGTTGATGGTAGCCTGACCTCAGCTCAATCTTCGAATAGTAGCTCGACCCTTGCAGCTGATCGAACAAGTCATCAATGCGTGGAAGTGGATAGCGATTCTTTACAGTCACCTTGTTGAGTTCGCGGTCGTTGATACACATTCTGAAGGTACCGTCTTTCTTCTTCACAAATAATACTGGAGCTCCACAAGGCGAAGAGCTAGGGCGAATAAAACCCTTATCCAAGAGCTCTTGTAGTTGCGTGGACAGTTCTTCAAGTTCTGATGGAGCTAAACGATAAGGTGCACGAGCTATAGGCGCTGCTCCAGGAGCTAGCTCAATTTGAAACTCAACCTGATGATGAGGCGGAAGACCAGGTAATTCCTCAGGGAATACCTCAGGAAAGTCACGTACAATCGGAATATCTTCTATCTTCTTCTCTTTCGTTGAGCTATTAGTAACGAGGGCTAGAATAGCAGTGTGGCCCTTTCGTAAACACTTTTGGGCCTTAAGAAAAGAAATGATGCCCACCACAACACCACTCTTGTCGCCATGAATCACTAAAGGTTCTTCACCAGAACGAGGAATACGGACGATCTTCTCCTTGCAAGGAATCTCTGCTTGATGCTGAGATAGCCAATCCATACCGATAACAATGTCGAAACTACCTAGAACGATAGGGATGTGGTCGATAGAGAAGGTCTGACAAGCTAAGACGAGATTACAACCCCTAACTATGTGTGTGGCTTCAAGGCTTTTACCATTTGCTAGCTCTACCATGTGCTTGGTGTTCAAAAGTGTTGGGTTACGTTTAAGCATTTGGCTAACTTTTAGAGACACATAACTGGTATCGGCACCCGAATCAAATAAAACATTAACATAAAAGTCGTCCAGTAGAAACTTGCCTATCACGACATTGGGATCATTCCTTGCATCACCCTGACCAATCACAAAAGCTCGACCCCTAGCACCGTTGTCACCATTTTTTCCCCCATTATTGTTTCCATTCCCCTGATTGTTGTTGTTCTGCCTCTGATTCAGCTGGGGGCAGTCTCTCTTGAAGTGGCCTTCAGCACCACACTGAAAACATCCTTTGTTGTTATCCTGTTGCTGTTGTTGCTGCTGACGCTGATTCTGTGGAGCTTGCTGCTGGTTCTGTCGTCGCTGATTTGTAGGGTAGAGACTCCTGCAGTCCTTGGCCGCATGGCCAGGTTTGTTACACCTCTGACAAGTGCCCCTAGTACATGGTCCGCTATGATGGAAACCACAACGATTACACTTGGGGTGGTTCCCCTTGTACCCACTCTGCCCTTGACTACCAGAAGATTGCTGACTAGGGCTCTTGTAGTCGTCAGTCTTTCGCTGCTGAGACTGAGACTGAGCTGATGTCAAACCCTTGCTTGAGATCCCATCCCATTTATGCTTGTTGTCGTTGGGAGCATCATAAGTAGTAGTAACTGTAGCAGTAGTACCAATACGTTTGGGCAGCCTGTTCTGCTCGACTGCCTGATCAGTGAGACGATGAGCCAAACGAATAACTTGCTGGATAGTGGTGAGGTTTGCTGCTGTCACATGACTCTGGATCTCTGGCACTAAACCTTTGAGGTACAGCTCGATACGCTTGATAGGAGGATCTACCATAGTAGGACACAAGATTGCCAGCTCATGCGACCTTTTCGTATACGCTTCGATTTCTGACCCCGTCATCTTTAAGTTGAAGAGCTCGACTTCCAACTTGTGAATGTCATCACGATTGCAGTATTCTTCCTTGATTAGTTCCTTGAAATCGTTCCATGGGGTGGCGTTAGCAGCTGCCAACCCTAGCATTTGAACTTACGCTTTCCACCAAGTTAACGCAATGCCTTCAAGTGTTCCAGTAGCATATGTCACCCTACAAGCCTCAGGGCATTCACACATCTCGAAGACATATTCGAGCTTCTCAAACCAGTGGAGGAGGCCTACAGCTCCTTCAGTGCCGTTGAAAGTAGTAGGTCGGCATTCCATAAAAGTTTTGAAAGTGCACACAGGAGGTTGAGCAGGTTGACCTGTCGTGTGTGCAATAAGAGACAAAGTTAAGCACAAGTGTTGGTTTACGAGAGTAGGATCCAAAGATCCTAGAGTAAGTTGCAAGGGCAGGTTGTACCTCCTGCCTGAGCGGCTGCGAGTGCTGCAGTAACTTGTTCATTAATTAGAGCCGTCAGCTGGGCTTGAGTTAGGTTAACACGTCCACTCATGATCTTCATATCAAAGGAAACATGAGTAAGAGAGGTTTGCGAAAGTGCGACGACAGAAGAGAGTAAGCACACTTGTGTTTTCAAACAATAGTTGTTACGTTTATCTAAACATACCACGAGCAAAGTTCTATGTGACTAGCGAGTAGGCAATATAAACATAATTCAAATCACCTATAGTGTTGAGTCTTGCATGCGGAGCGAGGCGTCGTTGTGGATCATTGAGCACTATACAGGTTATAGTCGGGTTTTAACAAAAATGTTTTCCCTTATTAAAACCAAGTTCACTATAACCAATGGCTCTGATACCAATCTGTCACACCCCCAAATTCCACATGCGAAGTACCACCGCTTGGAGGCGTGACCGACCAGGATCAAGCCACCAATCATATTGAACATAGCGTGTAAGTAAACATAAAAACCCAAGCACAATATAATTGGTGTCCAAACAAAACATAGTTTAAGTAATCAGCGGAAGCATAATGTTTAAAACCAAAACAAAAGTTCAAATGTATCAAATGTTTGATATGGTATATGCCAATCCATGTCCCACAACGACCACGCCTCCCCGTGCAAGCTCCATGAGTACCTAACGACCTGCAAGGCATGTAACAGCGAGTCAACAACAAAGTTAAGCGAGTTCACAGTTGGTGTTCATTGTTAAGTTGTTTCAAAACCAGGAGTTTAATCGAAAGTTGTAAGTTAATCCGTTTACCCTGTTTCCCAACATATCCATAGTTGGTGGGGACTTCCTCATGTTAACCACTAGACCTGTTTACCATATCGACCATTGACTAAAGTAAGTTGGTGCCCTGACGTCAATGTCTATCATCATTGACTAGTGCCCAGATCCATTAGTTCACGCCCGTCCTCTGCGGCACGGTGTGAGGCTTGTCAAACCTAAATAGCGCTATCTAACTAATGACCCGCTCGCCATTAGCCCGGCGATTAAGTCGATATAAAAATGAGGGACTTAATGATAGAGTTTTGGTCTAGAATCCATGTTGTCACCCTTCAGTATAGAGGGTGTGTACGTGTTCCAAACCAGGAGATCACGCAGTTTCCAATTAGTTCCTTATCACATGTTGTCACCCTTCACTTAAGAGGGTGTGTACGTGTTCCATACCAGGATATCACGGGGCGGTGTTGGTTTAAATCCTTTACCCATTCCCAACCCTTGGGAATCCCATGCCTTGTGAAAGTGTGAACTCACCTTGGTTTGCTCGGTATGCTAAATTACGTGCTCACAAATAATCAGTCAAGGCCTATAGCATGCACGTATACTTAATCAGTTGACATTCACGAAGTCCACACATAGATACAATCATAGCACCAAAACAGCTGAGCAAGTCCATGCAAATAATACAACACACAATTGTTTCATGGCAACACATAGCTAACCTAGTTATCCCTTAACAGACTTAATAAGCTTAACTGACTTAACAGAGTTACCATACTTAACAGAGTTAACTTATCTCACTGTGCCTGTTAACCCACTTGGCGAAACCCCCTGTTTCGTCATGATCCCCACTGACGAAACTCCCCAAGTTTCGTCGTGATACCCCTTGGCGAAACCCCTAGGTTCGTCATGATTCATTATCGACGAAACTCCCAAGTTTCGTCGCCCCGAGTTTCGTCGACACGCATGGGTTTCATCAACATGGAGGTTTCGTTATCAGCAACAGTTACGTATTCACAGAAACCCTAACTGTGTTCTAACATTTGATCATCAAATATTCATACCTAGCCACTGATTACATGTTATCATATTGTTGATATAAACAGTATTATCTACAACTTCAATACTCTTGATACACAACATCAAATTGATCATAGACAGTGGACATAAACCATTACAATCATAAGCATCAGATCTAGTCTAAATGATCGGCAACAGAATCTTCGAACCCTATCTATTAACTAATTCATCATTACACTATCACATACAGATCATCAAATCCGCAATTTACAAGTATCATACTCATCAAACAATTGAATCTCAACATACAGACCATCATAACCGTCTACCCATACAGCCCTATGCAAAGATCATTTGATAGTAACAATCAAATCACTCTATCATGGCATCATGCAAATCAACTATGACAGGGAATTGAATTAGTTAATTAATATCTATACACTAACCGGTTACAAGGCGAACTAGCAAGGATTCGAGAGGGATGATGGTTGCCGTCGCACAGAGGGTAGGGAAAGAGACTCTAGGGTTTCACAAATACAACTTACGTAACTGATGAACGAGGAGGTTTGATATAAAGAGGGGTTGGGCCGGACCTTACTGGGCCGTGACCTGTTATGGCGAAACCTTAGTGTTTCGTCGCGTAAGGGGGTGACGAAACCCCAGTTTCGTTGTACTGGAGGGATGGCGAAACTCCCTGAGTTTCGCCAGGTTTTCTAACGGCGAAACATCATTATTTCAACAAGTATTGATTTAACTATACACCACTCTTAAGTTTATAAAAACTGACATATTAACACATTACTCATCTACTGAATAATAACACCAAAACACAACATTTCAAGCATATAAGAAACGTGTACAATTACAAGGCAAAATAAGTTACGCGAACACAATTGCGAACAAATAACGTGTAGAGGAAAGACCTTGAAAACTTGAGTTGTCACATTATCCCCAACTTGAAAGAAATTTCATCCCGAAATTTAGCACGTGGTTACTGAGGAAGCTAGTTGTGTTGAGTTGTTTCCTGGTTTTCCTGGGGTGTCACATCATCCCCTCATTGGTTTGGAATTTCGTCCCGAAATTCCGCAGTAGCTTCAGCCTCAGTAGTGGTTGCACTGATCTTGAACAACCGGGGATACTTGAGTTTCATTTGGTCTTCTCGTTCCCAGGTAAACTCTGGGCCACGACGGGAGTTCCAACGAACTCGAACAAGAGGTATTCTGGTGTGCTTGAGAACCTTAACGTCTCGGTCCGTGATTTCAACTGGTTCCTCGACAAATCGCAACTGATCGTCGATAGTGAGCTCCTTCAAAGGAACTATGAGGGTCTCATCTGATAGACACTTCTTCAGATTTGACACGTGAAATACGTTGTGAACTCCACTGAGTTCTACGGGTAGGTTTAGTTTGTAGGCCACTTTGCCTATTTTCTCTATGAGGTCGAACGGTCCAACGTAACGCGGATTGAGTTTGCCTCGTTTTCCAAAACGAACTACACCTTTCCAAGGTGAGACTTTGAGTAGCACTCGATCCCCAACCTGGAACTCGAGTGGTTTCCTGCGCTTATCAGCGTAGCTTTTTTGACGGTCACGAGCTGCCGCCATTCGTTGTCGTATCTGAGCAATCCTTTTTGTTGTGTCTACTATAATTTCTGGACCCGTGATTTGGCTGTCACCAACTTCTGCCCAGCAAAGTGGTGATCGGCATTTACGTCTGTACAATGCCTCAAACGGAGCGGCTTAGATGCTGGTGTGGTAACTATTGTTATAAGAGAATTCCACTAACGGTAGATGTTTTTCCCAACCGTTGCCAAAATCAATTACACATGCCCTAAGCATGTCTTCAAGGGTTTGGATGGTGCGCTCAGACTGCCCATCTGTCTATGGATGATAGGCGGTGCTCATGTCTAAACGTGAGCCAAAGGACTTGTGCATTGCTTGCCACAGTTCAGAAGTAAAACATGCATCACGATCGGAAATAATGGAGGTTGGCACCCCGTGCCTCGAAACCACTTCCTTTAGGTAAACGCCTGTTAAAGTAGAGAACTTGTCTGTTTCTTTGATGGCCAAAAAGTGTGCAGACTTAGTTAATTGATTCACTATAACCCAAATGGTGTCATTTCCATGTTGAGATCTAGGTAGACCAGTAACGAAATCCATGGAAATTTGTTCCCATTTCCATTGTGGTATCTCTGGTTGTTGAAGTAGGCCCGACGGTTTCTGATATTCAGACTTGACCCTCGCACAAGTCAAACATTTGCTGACGTAAGTTGCTATGTGTGCTTTCATACTAGGCCACCAGTATGTAGTCTTTATGTCGTGGTACATCTTATCCGAACCAGGATGTACTGAGTAACGAGACTTATGTGCTTCATCCATCACCAGTTCGCGTAAATTTCCAAAAAGTGGAACCCAGATGCGCCCTGTAACGTAGTAAGCGCCGTCTTCCTTTTATTCTAATCGTTTCCTTGATCCACGTAGGGACTCTGCCCTGATGTTCTCTGCTTTCAATGCTTCAACCTGAGCATCTCGTATCCGAGTAGGAAGACTAGATTGGATGGTGAGATGCAATGCGCGAACCCACTTAGGTGTAGTCTCCTTTCGACTGAGGGCGTCAGCCACCACATTGGCTTTGCCCGGATGATACTTGATAGTGCATTCATAGTCATTCAAGAGTTTGACCCATCGACATTTCCGCATGTTTAATTCCTTTTGCTTGAAGATATGCTCGAGACTCCTGTGATCGGTGTAAATAGTGCATTTGGTACCGTACAGGTAATGTCTCCATATCTTGAGTGCGAAAACAACAGCTCCCAGCTCCAGATCGTGTGTAGTATAATTCCTTTCGTGAACTTTAAGTTGGCGCGATGCATACACAATGACTTTATCCCGTTGCATCAGCACGCAACCAAGACCCTGAATTGATGCGTCACAATAAACCACAAAATCGTCTATGCCCTCTGGTAAAGAGAGGATTGGTGCGCTACAAAGTCTATCATTCAAGTGCTGAAATGCTGATTCCTGTGCATCACCCCAACGATAGGTGACGCCCTTTTGAGTTAGTGAAGTGAGAGGTTGTGTAATCTTGGAGAAATCCTTGATGAACCTTTTGTAGTAACCTGCCAAACCCAAGAATTGGCGAATTTCCGTTGGTGTACGAGGTGCAGGCCAGTTCTTGGTCGAGTCTACCTTGGATGGATCCACATGAATCCCATCATTGTTTACCACATGACCTAGAAAGTGGACTTCGCGAAGCCAAAAGTCGCATTTCGAAAACTTAGCGTACAACTGTTCTGTTCGGAGAAGTTCCAAAATAAGCCGTAGATGGTGCTCGTGTTCCTCCTGACTCTTAGAATAGATCAGGATATCATCGGTGAATACAATAACAAACATATCCAAGTAGGGCTTGCACACTCTGTTCATAAGATCTATGAAGACTGAATGTGTGTTTGTCTATCCAAAAGGCATAACCAGGAACTCGTAATGCCCATAATGAGTCCTGAACACTGTCTTAGAGATATCCTCATCTCGGACTCTCAGTTGATGGTAGCCTGACCTCAGGTCAATCTTCGAATAGTAGCTCGACCCTTGCAGCTGATCGAACAAGTCATCAATGCGTGGAAGTGGATAGCGATTCTTTACAGTCACCTTGTTGAGTTCGCGGTAGTCGATACACATTCTGAAGGTACCGTCTTTCTTCTTCACAAATAATACTGGAGCTCCCCAAGGCGAAGATCTAGGGCGAATAAAAACCTTATCCAAGAGCTCTTGTAGTTGAGGGGACTGTTCTTCAAGTTCTGATGGAGCTAAACGATAAGGTGCACGAGCTATAGGTGCCGCTCGAGGAGCTAGCTCAATTTGAAACTCAACCTGACGATGAGGCGGAAGACCAGGTAATTCCTCAGGGAATACCTCAGGAAAGTCACGTACAATCGGAATATCTTCTATCTTCTTCTCTTTCGTTGAGCTATCAGTAACGAGGGCTAGAATAGCAGTGTGGCCCTTTCGTAAACACTTCTGGGCCTTAAGAAAAGAAATGATGCCCACCACAACACCACTCTTGTCGCCATGAATCACTAAAGGTTCTTCGCCAGAACGAGGAATACGGACGATCTTCTCCTTGCAAAGAATCTCTGCTCGATGCTGAGATAGCCAATCCATACCGATAACAATGTCGAAACTACCTAGAACGATAGGGATGAGGTCGATAGAGAAGGTCTTACCAGCTAAGACGAGATTACAACCCCTAACTATGTGTTTGGCTTCAAGACTTTTACCGTTTGCTAGCTCTACCATGTGCTTGGTGTTCAAAAGTGTTGGGTTACGTTTAAGCATTTAGCTAACTTTTAAGGATACATAACTGGTATCGGCACCCGAATCAAATAAAACATTAACATAAAAGTCATCCAGTAGAAACTTACCCATCACGACATTGGGACCATTCCTTGCATCACCCTGACCAATCACAAAAGCTCGACCCCTGGCACGGTGGGGAGTATCGTGACGTAGTTGATATCATCATAGTCAAACAACACAATTTAAATGCACAGCGGAAGCAAAAGATAAATATATAACAATCCAATATAAAGTAATATCAAAGTATTACAAACGGAATGTAAAGGATCCACATGCGGATCAATTAAAAGATAACTGTTCAACATATTTTAACATCTAAGCTTCCGAGACTCTTTATTGATGCTAGGAGTGGCCAGCCTATTCCGATTAGTACCTGCACTTAGCCTTTTTGGGAAAATACGTAAGTTTACACTGGTAAATACAATTTAACTAACTCATTTTGAAAATGTTTTAGAAAATTGATTTGAATGCACATGGCACAAAATATTTTATAACTTGGGATAATTATTTGTATATAATACTTGTAAAAGAATTACAAGTTTGTTATGCGTTCAGTTGCCCGGTTCATACTGGGTTAAAGATTAATAGACACGCCACATGGTATAATCCCGCGGCGAGTTATTATCGTAACCGGCGGTTATACTTTATTAATCATAAATGCACTGACGGGTGTACGCCTACACCCATGTGCTAAGGTCGTGGCCATTCTATGAATGATGCCAAGGATATCCGGGACATGGTCATTAAAACTCCCAAAGGCGTTAAGCAAACAAAACAAATTTTTAAATGGGTCGTCTTGATAATACTTAACCACCAAACGATTAAGGTCAAATGCCCGACCAAGCGGTATTTTATATACCGTACCCCAAGCCCGTATAAGAGAAATTAAGTTAAAAGTATTTACCTGAGCAAATTTATATAATTTATCCCAGTTGTATACCACCAAGCAAGTACAGATAGCTTTTACTGGGCTCCTAAATCTGGAACGAAGGTTTTTAATAACCTATTAGATTCCTAACGGGTCTTTAATTAAGCCTAAGCTTAGACCGGTTAGTTTTAAAGGAGGATACGGTTCAAAACGCATGATTATGCGAAGACCAGATTAGAATGTGGTTTAGACCTGACAAGCTTGTATACTTGTGTAATGAGGGTAAACCAAATACATTCTGGATTTTGAGATAAAAATGATAAGGTTTGGCCCGTTTCGGCTAATATATGCAAACTAGTTACATAAGCCGATTCGAACGCGAAAAGTGCGTAACGGGTAACCAAAAGAGTCATGAACAGGTTTCCTAAGTCAATATGCCTTAAATATGTTGTGATATCGGTAGGATACCTTCCATTATGCCCAAAACGATTTTAAGACCAATTTATGCCCCGTAGGGGTATTTCGGTCATTTTAAAAGTTATAAAAGAGGTTTAATATAAATCTGAGTTTCAGGTCTGATATAATCAGTAAAAATACTTAATTTAATAAGTTATAACAGTAGGGTATTACACATATGTGAATTTTATCATTTATAACCAAACTATGCACCGAAGGGGCATTTTGGTAATTTCACATAAGGTTTAAAGGTCAAATTTGGAAATCTGAGTTTAAAACTTTTGCTTACTGTTAAAGTATAAAATTTTACTCAAAATATAAGTAGGTATTAAGTTTCATATGCCAAAAATAGTTTTAACTCATTCTATGCGCTTAAAACGCGTAAAAGTCGGTTTTAAGCGATTTTCGGGTTTAAATAGGAAATCTGAGTTTTTGATCAGTTGATAAAGTTCAAAATATCTTATTTATGATATAAAATCAGTAGCAAAAAGTTTGGTATCAATATATTATGTAAAACTCATTTTATGGGCCAAAAGGGCAAAACCGACAATTACCGAATCAAAGCTATAACCCTATGTTATGCTCAGCCTAAAAATAAATAAAAATCTTCAAAAATTCCAAAATATTATTTTATATCAGTAGGTATAAAGTTTGGTATCAAAAATTGGGTTTAGATAGGATATACGCTAATTATGCCGTTTAATTAATAAAAAGCTTTTCATTTACGCTAATGAGCATAACTCCTAATCTAGACCTCAAACTGATGTCAAATTTTAGGGACAAGTTTATAAATCAGTAATAAAGATTATTGTCCTCTCACATTTTCAAAATTCTTGTTTTAGGGTCAAAAGGCATAATGGTCAACATTTAGGCATTTAACGGAAACATGCATGAACTAGGATTTCTCTGGAACCAAGTTGTATAATCTCGGAGGATTATACTAACCTATAATATGGTCCTAAAGGAATCCTAAGGCATATCTAAACTAAGCTAAATCAGGTCAGAACTGAAAGTCAAAGTAAAAGTCAACTTTTGCGACTTTCGGTTCCGAACCGAGCCTATACTTAGAATTGTCGGGTGGAACATGCTTAGACATGTTCTTAATTTAATGACCAAGTTATTTTAGTGTTAAAACAGGTTCTATAGCTTCTGTATTGCTAATTACAAGTTAGGATGATAATCAGTAGGTGCCCGACATTTGACCAAGTTAGGATGATAATCAGTAGGTGCCCTCTCAGGGGTTTATTACCTACATAATTACCCACTTATATCTACTTCTAATTAAACTAACTACTGGACCATTAGTGATAATCACTAAGTCAAACCTTAATTACGATAAGGTTGACTTTTGGTCATTAAACTATCAAAACTGAAATTAGAAGGTTAAGGACACTTACAAATGGTCCTTAGGATTAAATTGAAGCTTAGGAAACAATGCTTGATGTCCAGGGAGCTCCAGATTGAGAGAGGAGAAGATAACAAGGGAAATGAGCAAATGGGAAAGATGAAGAACACTTCTATTTATAGGTTTTAGTGGGTTTTTGGATGATCAACAGGTGTTATGGGGCTTCTAGGATCAGTACATGTGTCTCAACAGCTGTCCAAAACAAGAAACAAGCCCATAGATTCGAATATGAGAGTATGGAAGCAAAACCAAAGCTGGTTTTCATTTTCCTGTTATTGGCAAGAGTATACGGACCGTATGAGGTCCTATATACGGTCCGTAAGGACCTGTACAGCACATGCATACTTTCATTTGTTGACAGTTTTGGCCCCTGCACTTCCAAATGCCATTTCCGACACATCTAAGGCCCGTTAAACCATTTTTAAGGCTCTATAATGAATCCTAAACATGGGGAACATGAAACATGCTCAAAAATATGCCGGATGTCGGTTCGTTTGGTCGTACGGTCACGTTGTTCGGTTAATTACGACGAAACACGGACGGACGTGAAAAATGAACCAAATTACGTGACGAATGGAATTTTATCAAACCAATCACTAAAATAAAATATTTTAGTGCTTACATAAATTTTTGGATGCCCGGGTATATTCAGAATGTGAGATATGCGCGAAAATGCAAACATGTGCTCTTTTTGACACTTTTAGTCCCTGCATGACTTAAAAGTTTATTTTTGCGCACCAAACACCTCTAAGCCTATAACTAAGCTATATAAAGAATAAATAGGGTATGTTTAACTCATGGACATATTCCGGAAGGTCCGTTACCATACGAATCGACCTACAGTGTATAATTAAACATATTGACACTTTTAGTCCCTTTAACTTGCAAAGTTGCGCGTAACTTTACTTATAGGCATAAAAACCTTAGACGGCCATTATTTGGCATTCCCGAGAGTATAATCAAATATCATGAAGCTCCCGGTTTGTTAAAAGGTCACTCAGAGGTAAGAATTAACATGTTGACGCTTTTAACCCTTCATTGCGCAAACTTTCAATTAATTAGGCAAACGGCTACACTTGATCAACAAGTGGCTCATTTGTGAATATAAATACCGTATGATGTTATTTAGAATCTTATTTTAGGCATGCTAACACTTCCAGTCCTTTCATAATCAAAGTTTTTCGATTTTTCAAAAAATTAGTCCCTTAAATTCAGTATTGGACTTTATTAGGGTTTATTACACGTGTCAATACATCATTGGACGTGATTTTACGAGGTGTTACATCCTCACCCCCTTAAAAGAAATCTCGACCTTGAGATTTGCTTAAACGCTGGAAGTACTTTCTGATGTATCATGGACTTAACTTCCACAGTATATTTGGGGCTTCTTCAAGCACCCAAGTTGACCTCTATAATAGGTACATGTATCCTTTTGGAGCTTCTTAACCTGTCGCCCCTCATTCGATACAGGTTTCTCATCATATCATAAATCTGCATATCATTATGTGATAATGCTTCTCGACTTATTGGTGAAACACACTCTTAAATCATTAGTGTATAATGCATTGCGAGCTCCGTCAAACTCCTTAAATAGGTTTTAGCTTATAAGCTATTTGATCTTGATACATTCAATTCCCTCGAATGATTCTATATATATTCAGAGCTTAACTAGCCTGATAATTAACAAATTGGCACACCCTTCCAAGGTGATATCATTTGTTGAACCTTATCCCTTAATAAGAACTTAGGAGGGTTGTTACTTTCATAAATCCTAGATTTTCTGCCAATTGCTGGAGACTTTAAGATGATTACGAATTTGCAGTATCTTTTCGTTGTTTCCAAGACAACTTTCAGATCCCGGTAGTTGGATTTACCAATCTTCTATCTAGCAATAGATGTTTAACATTCCATCTATACAAGGTCTCCCAAGGAGCAGCCTTAATACTTATATATCAACTATCATAGAAAAGCTTATCTTAAGGTGAGATGGTTATTCAAACCCCTGCTTAAACTAATTTTAAGGGATAGCTAATCCTTGCCGTTAGTCGAACAAATCGACGATCCTGGGCAGCTGATGGCAAATTCTTAATTGTTGCCTAATTAGGGTTGCGGTAATCAATGCATAAGCAAAATGAACCGTTTTTCTTAATTAATACTACTGAATTCTCAGAATATTGAGTTAGGCTTTATGAATCTATATCTTAAACTTACTTAAACAGGGTTTCGATTATTCCATAATTAACATGGAGTTTTTTACAATACTCCAGCCCAAAGCGGGATGTTAATCTCAACTCTACTTGCCTCTCAGGAGGTAAACAGGGTAATATTAGGAGAAGATAATCAAGATACAAGGAGGTTACAGAGATTTTCCAAATCTCAGGCTCCAGTTCATCTATCATATTCTGTGTCAGATAAGTGGCATATTTATGTTATGAGTCCCCGAATTCCTTAATCGAGGACATTTACTTGGACAATTCCATTCTGGATATCCTCTTTGAACACCATTAGCTGACTTTAGTACCGTATGACCATCAAAATATCTTTGTGGTCCCATGCATTAAACCTCCATACTGATCAGGCATGGAAGCAATCTATGGAACTTATTAAGATACATCAATCCTCATGTGGCGCTTTTATCATACCGTCTGGTATTCGTAATCGATAGAGATTAAAGAGATATCAACTATATATGCTGACGCACTTCCTCTAGAGAGAGGATACTTCTAGAATTCTACGATTGGAAATTTCTGACAGGAACAGAAGGAATGGTTCTTATGATTTCGCTTGTAAGTTTTACCTTACACTTAATATCTGGGGTTCTTACGGGAAAATTTCTAAAAGTTTGCTAAGCTTATGGTCTTATGAGAGACTTAGCAATACCTGAAACCAAACGTAACTCTTAGCAAGAAAAAAAAAATCACAATAAGTGATTTATCTAGTGCCATCATTAATGTGAACTGCCTCTAATTATTCACCAGGAGGGTTAAACGCCTCCATTCTTAATCCTTTTAAACTTAGCTATAAAATCTTTGACAAATTTATAAAGCAGTCTCAG
The DNA here is from genome assembly GCF_002127325.2 of Helianthus annuus. Taxonomy (NCBI): domain Eukaryota; kingdom Viridiplantae; phylum Streptophyta; class Magnoliopsida; order Asterales; family Asteraceae; genus Helianthus; species Helianthus annuus. Next base: position 67,797,465 of record NC_035443.2, read on the forward strand.
CTTTGACTGGTCATTTCTTAATCTATAAAACGTGAGTAGCTGTGGTAGATCCATAATGGATTCAAAATAAGCAGGCTTTGAAACCTTAATGTGCCCTCTTACTGCCGTTACTAACCACCAATAATTATTGCATTAAGCTTAGTTTTTGGGTAAATGGAATAGGGTACTATCTCAGCCAATGAATTAAAATTTGCGACATACTGTCGACAGTTTAGAACTTTTATGGTGAGAGTCAGAAAATTCTTATTCCATCTTTTTCCATCTTGTAATGCGGATAACAGGTTCTTCTAATAAGATCCTTAAAACTTGGACCATCCCATAATGTATAAGAGGATCTTTCTTGTGGACTTCATTAATGTCCTCACTAATTAAGGGTGTTGCCATCGAATGACTGTGATGCATACCTCACCATGTCCTTTCCAGCTTAACCGCTGATACACCTAATGGTTTTCTACGTCATCCAAAAATTTCCTGCAATTGATGGCCCCTTTTTACTATTGAAGTCTCTTGACTTCCAAGAGACGAAGTACTTTTAAGTACATCCTAAAAGGAATGGGCTCCTTGCCATATATGGTTTTGCTGGGTTTATTCTTCACATTTGAAGTATGAATAAAGCTCTTCTCATGAGCAGCGACATGTGTTTTAGAGTAAATAGCATTCAGCTTCTTGAACCTTTTTATGACTTTTCTTATAGCCTTCCTGACATCTGCGTTAATTATCATTTTGGAGATTAGCTCCATTAACATTGAGGTTCACATTTGATGCACCATTAACAATTGTCGCCTTTCTAGCATCGCGACTGCTGTTTGTCTTTTCTAAGTTTTCCATACTTGAAGCTTTGGTATTAAATACCAAATTCAGCAGATACATAGGCAATCCATACCATATATCTCTTTGAATTTCCAAAGGCTTACCCTAAGGAGTCTTGATAACTAATTGCTTCTTATTACCCACAATATGGGCTTGGTTACAAGACGACCAACCCATTCCTTTTACTATATCGAGTCCCTCTATGTTAACGGGAACAAGGACAGCGGAAAAGAATGATTCCTAATGGATATAAAACATCTATCTAATATTGCTGAAGCAGTCTCTGAGGTATTATCGACCAATTCTACTTTATACTTAACGCTTAGAGTTTTAATAGGCAGATTTAATGATTTACAAAATCCATTGTCTATGAAAGACTTATCTGAACCTGAATTAAATAATACTCTAGTACGAGCGTTATTGATAAAGAAAGTATCTGTTGTGACATTGTCAGCCTGAATAGCCTCTTGAGTATCCATTTGAGAGCTTCCAGCTTTGGTCTTCTTAGCCTTTCCGGGCTTCTTGGTTTTATTTGGACAATTAGTTTTGATGTGCCCTATTTCATTGCAACCATAACAAGTTGCGTCCTTTATGTCTTGGCACTCCAAGGTCTTGTGCTCCTTGGAATTGCAGATTCCACAGGTTAGAGGCTGAGATCCAAATCTGCAACTCCCGAAGTGGTATTTCCTACAGGTTTTGCATCTGGTCTTTTCACCGGTCTGCTGGTTGTCCTTCAAGTCTTTGCATTCATGGGTCTTGTGATCCATCTCTTTATAGATGACACATCCCCTGGTCTGTTCATATATACATTTTCCGAAGTGCTTCTTCTTCCCGCAGATTTTACATTCGGGTTTTGCCTCTTTTGGCTTGGACTGGTTATAGTTTGAACCAGTCTTACTCTTTTTATAACCCTTATTTGGGGTATCATCGCACTTTCGCTTATGATCCTTCAACGCACGGTCCACAGCGTTGTTTACGGCTATATCTATCATAGCCTGTAACTCGGTGGCTGTTAAGTTCAATCTTGCATCATCATTTTGATCAACTGGATGATTGAGAGCTTCCGAGGAGTCAGCCATGGTGAAGCTTTGAAGGCTATAAACCAAGTAGTAATAATTTGCTTAATTATACAGTGAATTGTCGAACTTGATAATTAAATAGCCATGGTGCGAATAAACCATATGGGCCAATAGATAGTATTTAGTTTATTTGATTATGTTTTGCCTAGGTTTTTAAATAATCCATCTTTGGCGCTTAAACGGAATATAATCCTTCATATTTATTAGACAGGGGACATAAGTCACGACTGTCAATGTCGTACCGACATTTTATATAGCACAAGGGCTTGTTCTAAAGGACTTTTTGATGGCATAGATGCCTTGTCACTAGGGAAACTTTAAAACATAATCAATGATTCCTTCGGATCGGAAATTTCATAGTTCATTGTCTTGACAAGAAGTTATGAAATAAAACTATCTTTTTCATGTATACATCTTTGCCCGTAGGTATACATCCCAGATGGATGTTTAGATGTGTACATCATGTTCGACGTTTATTAGCCATGATTCCTACTGATCATTTAGGCTAAATAAAGGGGCTTGGAAGATTTCTAATATAAGGATGACAAGTGTGATTTTATCGCATCACCTTTGTCAGGAGTGTTAACATGTTTTCAGATGTTATCAAGGATCTGAATCTCTTTTAAACAGGTTTTACCATCTTAGCCAGGTCTTTAATGACATTCAAGCTAGGTTATACCCTTTAAGATTCTCCTTTAACATGTATACTGGCAGGAAAGGAATGATATTTATTTTATTCAGGATTTTATAATTATCCTAGATTTAATTAAAATATATCTATGGCACAAAAGGCCAAGTCACAAGGGCAACTTTAAATTATAAACCATGATTTTGTAGAATCAAGGTATTTAGGCTTTGAACGTTGTTCATTGCCTTTTCTTGACAGGGAGTTGTAGGCTACGACTGTTGTAACACCCCCAAAATACCACCTGCGGGAACTCCGCGAGGCGTGTTACGCATCAGAGTCTGAGCCACCAATCACATTGAACCAACGATAAATATTTAAATAAAACATGTCGTGAATTACCAATAGAAAATGTCAAACATAATATTAATTCCCACGAGTTGTATAGCGGAAGCATGTTGTAAATCGTTTAACAACTGTTTCATAATAAGACTCAAAACCAATGTATCAAATATAAGTTAATCCAAGAGCCTCGATCCATGACCACTCCAGCACTCCAGATAGCAAGCCCATTTCATGAATTCTAACGACCTGCAAGCATGCAGACAAGTGTGTCAGACGACGCTGGTGAGTTCAAAGTTTTGTTTACGTGTGATGTTACCAAATGTCTGTTAAGCCGATTCAACGTTATGATACGATGTTGCTTATAACATGCTAGATACCCTAGGGAGTCTGCCCATATGTATCCGGGGAGTGTGCCCCTTAATAACCTGGAAGTGTCCAGACCCCAATGCCCCTAACCAAGCATTGGTAATGATGCCCAGGTAATTAGTTCACGCCCGTCCTTACAGCCCGGTGTGAGGTGTCAAACCTAATAGCGCTATTAACTAATTACCCCATTGCCCTACAGGCAATCCGATAATGATTGATTCCATGTTCAATAACCAAAACCCAATTTAACTGTTTACCCAATATTCCCTTCCAAATGTTTACTAGTTGTCCCAAACCACCGGGACGCATGCTTGAGAAATGCAGTGAACTCACCTTGGTTTGCTCGGTAAGATACACAAAAGGTTCTTGAACTAAGGGTGGTCAACCACGTCCTAACAGGGTTACCACACAAGTCAGGTTTTGACTCAAGTAATGCACGTATGTTTCACACAATTAAACACGTTACGAACATGTGAAGATCATGGCAAACACATAATTTCATATTAACAGTCAAAGCATAACACTCTCAAACTTGTGCGACTCGGATGGTTGGGCCGTGAGCTTGTGCGAGCCCAACCATCTTGTGCGATATAAATGTCTAAGCCCAAACAATACCCGGCCCAACATATAAGTAAATAGTCCAAACATATACGGCCCAAAGAGTAAATATATATCTTGTGCGATCCGTTGGAATTGTGTGATCGGACTAGCCCAGCCCAATTAACCATCCGGCCCAAACAGTTAAACAAGCATGCAATTTGTGCGATCCGACAGCCTTGTGCGCCTGAGGATCTCTTGTGCGGTCCGGTCATCTTGTGCAACCAGGACAGCTTGTGTGACTAGACTTCTTGTACGACCGAGAAGTTACTAGTATGAACAATCAAAATAATCACAACATCATCAAGTATCAATTAGCCGATTATAACATCAACAACACTAAATACGAATTCGGTAAACATACACGAATCAAGCAAAGATATAACACTAACCGATTAAGAGAATGATCCGAATCAAGAAGATCTTCGATAGTGGAGGGGTGTTCGGTTGCCTTGGTTCCGGTTGAGAGAGGAAGAGAGAGGGTGTGTGTGTTCTAGGGTTTGTGTGTGTGTTAGGATGTTTTGATAAAGTGTGAGATGTTTACAACATCTCTTGTGTTAATCGACTAGGGGATGGGCCGAACCCAACTTGGGCTGCCTTAAAAGTTTCGGTTACAAGCACTACGGCCCAAAAGGCTTGTGCGGTTGTGTGAGGGTTGTGCGATTCGGTTCAGTTGCATATATACACGCATTCACGTATAATAAAACATAACATTCAATCACTCTTTCAATTACTTTAGTTCACGTAAGCACGTAACATTACATAAAGTAGGTTCGAATTACGAGTTGTCACAGTATCCCCAACTAAAAGGAAATTTCGTCCCGAAATTTGATACGCACTCACTGAGAAAGCTAGGTAAGTTATATCGTTCACTGGTTTTCCTGGGGTGTCACATCCTCCCCAACTTGAATGGGAATTTCGTCCCGAAATTCACTAGTTGCATCAACATTAGGTTTGATAGGTTTTGCCTTGTCTTTGGGGAACAAATGTGGATACTTAAGTTCCATCTGATCCTCGCGTTCCCACGTGAACTCTGGACCCCGTCTTGAGTTCCAACGAACTCTCACAATCGGTATACGACTGTGTTTACGAACTTTAACTTCCCGATCCATAATCTCAATTGGTTCTTCGACAAACTACAATTTGTCGTCTATCTTCAGTTCTTGAAATGGTACAACTAGTGTTTCACCAGCCAAACACTTCTTTAACTGCGATACGTGAAACACATCATGGACATTACCCAACTCAGCAGGTAATTCCAACCTGTAGGCCACCTTTCCAATTTGTTCCAGAATTTTGAATGGCCCCATATAATGAGGGTTTAGTTTGCAGCGTTTCCCAAAACGCACCACACCCTTCCAGGGTGAGACCTTTAACATGACGCGATCATTAACTTCGAATTCTAACGGTTTACTACGCTTGTCAGCATAGCTTTTCTGGCGGTCACGAGCTGCGGCCATACGGTTTCGGATCTGCACAATGTTTTCTGATGTCTCAAGCACAAGCTCAGGGCCTGTGATCTGACTATCACCCACCTCAAGCCAACAGAGGGGTGAACGGCATTTCCGTCCGTACAGCGCTTCGAACGGAGCTGCCGGTATACTAGTATGATAGCTGTTGTTGTAGGAGAATTCTATCAACGGCAAGTGTTTCTCCCACACTTTCCCAAAATCGATTACGCATGCCCGATGCATATCTTCAAGTGTCTGGATGGTGCGCTCGCTTTGACCATCCGTCTGCGGCTGATAAGCGGTACTCATGTCGAGTCGTGAACCGAACGACTTATGCATTGATTGCCAAAGATCAGAAGTGAAACGCGGATCTCGATCCGAAATGATAGAAGTTGGCACCCCGTGCCTAGAAACTACTTCTTGAAGGTAGATCGCTGCCAGTTGCGAAAACTTGTCTGTTTCTTTGATTGCCAGGAAATGCGCTGATTTCGTGAGACGGTCAACAATCACCCAAATGGTATCGTTCCCAGCCTGAGTTCGAGGTAACCCTGTCACGAAATCCATGGCGATCTGTTCCCACTTCCATATCGGTGTTACCGGTTTCTTATACTTCGCCTTGACTTTTCCCCCAAGTCAAAAGTCATACCCATACATTGTTAGGCGGGTTTTCATGCCCAATCATTAGTACAAGATTTACAGATCCAAAACCCAGTTGACTAGAATTTCAAAACCCAGTTGACTAGAATTTCGAAGCTGGTGTGCTTACCAAGCACAACTTCCCTGCCGTTGCCGTGAAATGAGATTCACAGTCGTTCCATGGGTTAGTGAATATCGTCCGTTTTGCCAAAGTTGCTCCTCCATGCCTCGCATGGGCTCAACTTGAAAATTCTCTCCCGTTAGTTCTCTAGTTTGCCCAGAACGAGTTGGGTCAGGTGAGTTAGAGTCGATAGTGACCTGCATGTTCAAGTTCCACAGTCGTAATCCTCTCTGATGTTCCATCCAACGATGCCATTGACTGATTTAGCTCTTTCGAAACCAGGGTACACGGAAGGCCCTTGTAATCGGTCTAAGTAACGCATTTGGTACCGTCTAAGTAATGCCTCCAAGTAATCTCCAATGACCACGGTTTCCACCACCGGTTGTGTGTCATGCAGTTCTTCTTTGTAATTCCATTACGTAAGTCGTTACTCTCTCGTTTTGCGTCGACATGTAACTGGGACTCTGATTCAAACCATAATGATATACCACTGAATCACCCGCGCCCTCGGGTAAAAATGAGGCTCAGTGCATTGCAGAGTTAGGATTCGAAAGCTGAAATGATGTCCTCATGTTCTGTCTTTCGCGAACACAGCATCCGGCTGTGCTAAAGAGATTTAAGCTACGCGACCTTCGAACTTCCTGTGATTAATCTGCGATAATATCAATCGGAACCAGGTAATCATTGTATCCTCGAAGGACTCTTTAGTGTCGATCAGTTTCCAACCAAAACGGGTCTTAGCGAGATCCACGCGCATCCCCACTTCGTTGATTACATTACCCAAAAGGCACCTCTCGAATTCAGAAGTTACATTTATCAAGACTTCGCGTGATGTGGCTCCCCCTTCAGGACCTCTCAAATAGGATAAAAAGTTGTCCATGCTGTTCTTTCCTCCTGGAAAGGATTCGAAATGTCACTCAATAGCATGGTCGGTTCACATGATCCATGAAGCTGCTGGTGTGATGATCATTCTAACAGTCATGGATTGCAGAGTCGTATGGTCGTTTTGTGTCTGGTAGGCTTCTTTAAGAACATTCTCCTCTTGGACTGCCGTCTGATGAAGTTTCGCTCGAAATTAATCCTCGAATGAAAGCTCGTCTCTTGTAACTAATCGACCGGTTTTCGATACATGGCCGCGGCAAACGGTCCTCAACTGTCGTCTCGATGAGTGCTCGATAATTGGTGCGTACACACAAAAAGGCTTATCTTCACGGATATAACTGGGGCTTCCCAAAGTGAGAATTAGGTCCGCCAAAACTCTTGTCCAACAGTTCTCGTAGTAGCTCATACAGTTCTTGCAACCCTCCTGGTGCAAGACGGTAAGAGTATGAGTATTCGGAGCTCCCTCTAATCGTGAGATCACTGAGATTCCGACTAACAGTTGTGGTAGTAGACCTGAAAGTTCCTCGAATTGCACACTGAGATGAGTCACAACAATTGGTGGATCCTCGATCCTATCTTACTTAGTCTTATCATCAGAAATAGTTGCTACTACAGCGGGGTCATCCTTCCATAGACGCTTTCGAGGCTTCCATTACTGACATGATGCTAATCTTTTCACAAATCTGGTACTTTAGAGCATACAGTGACGCTAAATTTCTTCTCACAGGGTACGTCTGGGCGATATATCCAGATAACCAACTAACACTGACTACTGCGTCGTAACTACCAAGGATAGTAGAAGTAAGACCGATGTTAAATGCCTGTCCCCCGCAAGGTCGAGGTTGCATCCCAACTAACGTATGCGGTTTCAGTTGACTTGCCATCAGCCGGTCCCATAACAGGTTTGGTTTCAAGAAGCATCAGGGTTAAACGGAATCGAGCCGAAGCGATTTGCTATCCATCCAAACTACCATGTTGTTGTTGTCCTGTCGTCGCCCACGTCAATCCTAAGTACCCCTTCGCGAGCACCACTGCCGGTGTTATTGTTACAATCACACGGATTTCTACCATACTGTCATCGCTCCCTTGGTTGTTGTCGTTTTGAATTATCAACTGCCATTACATGCCGTAGGCACCTTCATTTCCATACTGTAAACTACTATTACAAGTACCTTGATGTCACGATAGTTGTTGCTTCTAATGTTGTTGCTTGAAACAGGACCCTACGATCCTTCACCAACGATGTCCATCTCTTCATATTTCGTGCTAAGTTCCAAGGTGCTACTCGTTGTGCTGGAAGTTACACGGTCCACATCATGGTCAATTATCATCGTTTATGTCCCGATTGATTCATAAAAGTCGGCTCCCATAAGTTGTTGACTAGGGTTAAGGATTCGTTTGGAGTCAAATCGTTGATGTTCATTGTCAATAACTAGAGTCGTTCAAATGCTGAAGTCGGTAAAGTACTACATTTACCCTCATGTCCATCGTTCTTCTAAATTGTTCAAATACTACACGGTTTGCTGCGAGAGTATTGCAGAAGTGATCGCACTCCTGGATCTAATGCGCCAAATCTCTGAGTTCCACCATACGATAAGAAGTGAGAAAGGTTAATCATTGACGCTGCAACATCCAACTCAGGGACGTTTGTACCAGCACCTAACATTCTACACGGTTCGCTAGCCGTTCAAAGGGGCATTCAGGTAATACTCGATAGCATCGAGGTTCGAAAGGATTCAGAGAGAGGTGAAAAGGTCACGTTCGAGTAGGAGACGATCACTGTTATGACTCCTATAAATTTGTTATGTTTCACACTGATCAAATAACAGAGTAGAACCCCTTCTTCACTTGTTAAGCCTCACTGGGACTCGCATGCACCCCACATTATTATTATGTGTGCACCCACAATAATATTGTGATTTGCATGCTCATCTCAGCTCCTCCTAACTCATGTCGAATGGTTCCCCCAACTCGAATAGCAAACAAAGAGCATCACATAACATAAGTCACGAATGTTTAGGGAAATACCACCCTATCAGTCATATAACACGTGCAAGGGATACGGAAGTTCATACTATCGTGTTTAACGTGCACCAGCATGCAATATCATATGTAAGTGTCCACTAGTTACGTAGTACAATGAGTATACGAAAGACTAACCTTGCAATCTGGAGCTGAGTGTCATGATCGATTTTCGAAGGTGTTCGGTTATAGTCTGGTTTTACAAAAACGTTTTAAAACCTAGTTCACTATAACCAGTGGCTCTGATACCAAACTGTAACACCCCCAAAATACCACATGCGGGAACTCCGCGAGGCGTGTTACGCATCAGAGTCTGAGCCACCAATCACATTGAACCAACGATAAATATTTAAATAAAACATGTCGTGAATTACCAATAGAAAATGTCAAACATAATATTAATTCCCACGAGTTGTATAGCGGAAGCATGTTGTAAATCGTTTAACAACTGTTTCATAATAAGACTCAAAACCAATGTATCAAATATAAGTTAATTCAAGAGCCTCGATCCATGACCACTCCAGCACTCCAGATAGCAAGCCCATTTCACAAATTCTAACGACCTGCAAGCATGCAGACAAGTGTGTCAGACGACGCTGGTGAGTTCAAAGTTTTGTTTACGTGTGATGTTACCAAATGTCTGTTAAGCCGATTCAACGTTATGATACGATGTTGCTTATAACATGCTAGATACCCTAGGGAGTGTGCCCATATGTATCCGGGGAGTGTGCCCCTTAATAACCTGGAAGTGTCAAGACCCCAATGCCCCTAACCAAGCATTGGTAATGATGCCCAGGTAATTAGTTCACGCCCGTCCTTACAGCCCGGTGTGAGGTGTCAAACCTAATAGCGCTATCAACTAATTACCCCATTGCCCTACAGGCAATCCGATAATGATTGATTCCATGTTCAATAACCAAAACCCAATTTAACTGTTTACCCAAGATTCCCTTCCAAATGTTTACTAGTTGTCCCAAACCACCGGGACGCATGCTTGAGAAATGCAGTGAACTCACCTTGGTTTGCTCGGTAAGATACACAAAAGGTTCTTGAACTAAGGGTGGTCAACCACGTCCTAACAGGGTTACCACACAAGTCAGGTTTTGACTCAAGTAATGCACGTATGTTTCACACAATTAAACACGTTACGAACATGTGAAGATCATGGCAAACACATAATTTCATATTAACAGTCAAAGCATAACACTCTCAAACTTGTGCGACTCGGATGGTTGGGCCGTGAGTTTGTGCGAGCCCAACCATATTGTGCGATATAAATGTCTAAGCCCAAACAATACCCGGCCCAACATATAAGTAAATAGTCCAAACATATACGGCCTAAAGAGTAAATATATATCTTGTGCGATCCGTTGGAATTGTGCGATCGGACTAGCCCAGCCCAATTAACCATCCGGCCCAAACAGTTAAACAAGCATGCAATTTGTGCGATCCGACAGCCTTGTGCGCCTGAGGATCTCTTGTGCGGTCCGGTCATCTTGTGCAACTAGGACAGCTTGTGTGACTAGACTTCTTGTACGACCGAGAAGTCTTGTGCGATACATTTAAACTTCTGGATATCATGCTTATTCGGTTATAATCATTATTTGCAAATCAATTCAATAGTTTCCATATTTGAATTCAATCAACAGTAACAGTTTCTAAACCAAAATAATTATCGATCAAACAAGGCAAATCAAGCACCTAATCCACATGAACCCCAAGATAATCAAAACATAAACAACCTAACCAATATCATTAGCAAATCGTATGATTCGGTCTGATTACTAGCATACATACTAACTTGACAATAGCGCATAACATCCGTATATGAACACACACCTCAGCCGATTAATCAATTATTCGATGAACTACAAGCAACCCTAGACTATTTGATCGATATCATTCGTCACGTATGCATATCATCGAGAACAAGTGCCTAGTTTCAATCATGTTTACTAGTATGAACAATCAAAATAATCACAACATCATCAAGTATCAATTAGCCGATTATAACATCAACAACACTAAATACGAATTCGGTAAACATACACGAATCAAGCAAAGATATAACACTAACCGATTAAGAGAATGATCCGAATCAAGAAGATCTTCGATAGTGGAGGGGTGTTCGGTTTCCTTGGTTCCGGTTGAGAGAGGAAGAGAGAGTGTGTGTGTGTTCTAGGGTTTGTGTGTGTATTAGGATGTTTTGATAAAGTGTGAGATGTTTACAACATCTCATGTGTTAATCGACTAGGGGATGGGCCGAACCCAACTTGGGCTGCCTTAAAAGTTTCGGTTACAAGCACTACGGCCCAAAAGGCTTGTGCGGTTGTGTGAGGGTTGTGCGATTCGGTTCAGTTGCATATATACACGCATTCACGTATAATAAAACATAACATTCAATCACTCATTCAATTACTTTAGTTCACGTAAGCACGTAACATTACATAAAGTAGGTTCGAATTACGAGTTGTCACAATTGTCTTTTGTCTTATATGACAATGAATATGGCCCGTAAGCATTACATCCCTAATGGATGCTTAAATCATAAAATAAGAAAGGATTTCGAGAGAATCCAGTATAAGGATGATTTATGTGATTTTATCGAACCACGTCTGCCAGGAATGTTAACATATTACAGATGTTAACAAGGATTTGAATCTTTTGAATAGGTTCTACCATCTTGGCCATGTCTGAAATGACATCTTGGCTAGGTTTTACTTTTAAGATTCTTTTTAATATTTAACGCGGAACAATCCTAAATTGAGATGTTAATAAGGATCTGAATCTAATTGAGGAACTACCATCTTGGCCCTGTCTTAAAACGACACATAAGCTAGGTCTTGTCCTTTTTAGATTTTGCCATTTTATTATAATGGTAGATCTTATAAAAGGAATGTTATTTTAATTTATTTCATATATTATATTCATATATATTGATAAAATGAAATTTTGATAAAGCATTCCAATGATTTTAAAAGAGGTAACGAATTGCCCTAAACGGGACTTGAAAGAAATGATGTTGTCCATGAAGGGGCTGAAAGATAAGTATGCCCTTATAAGGACTTACTAAGAAAATGAACTTCAGCAAAAGGAGTTTCTTCTTCATTTTATTTCTGAATGCTTTCTCCTTGGTTGCACGTTAATCCAAGTCGCAGTACGAAGCTCGGCCTTCCCTAGGCTTCAAATGGGGAGAATTTCCATTATGGTTTCTTTGCTTGGCGACATATTAGAATATATAGAATTTGAAAGCAATAATTCTCCGAATAGAGATGGGAGTATTCCTATGTTAAGTCTAGACTCAGAAGGTCAAGGAATGTGCTACTGTGTGACTGAGATTAAACACAAAAGGCTAGTGTTTAATTCACTCAGTGTTGGCTCTGATACCAACCTGTCACACCCCGATATTTCCACGTATTACCGGTGGGCCCGGTGGGGAGTATCGTGACGTAGTTGATATCATCATAGTCAAACAACACAATTTTAATGCACAGCGGAAGCAAAAGATAAATATATTACAATCCGATATAAAGTAATATCAAAGTATTACAAACAGAATGTAAAGGATCCACAGGCGGATCAATTAAAAGATAATTGTTCAACAGATTTTAACATCTAAGCTTGCGAGACTCTTTATTGATGCTAGGAGTGGCCAGCCTATTCCGATTAGTACCTGCACTTAGCCTTTTTGGGAAAATACGTCAGTTTACACTGGTAAATACAATTTAACTAACTCATTTTGAAAATGTTTTAGAAAATTGAATTGAATGCACATGGCTCAAAAGATTTTCTAACTTGGGATAATTATTTGTATGTAATACTTGTAAAAGAATTACATGTTTGTTATGCGTTCAGTTGCCCGGTTCATGCCGGGTTAAAGGTTAATAGACACACCACATGGTATAATCCCGCGGCGAGTTATTCTCGTAACCGGCGGTTATAATTTATTAATTATAAATGCACTGACGGGTGTACGCCTACACCCGTGTGCTAAGGTCGTGGCCATTATATAAATGATGCCAAGGATATCCGGGACATGGTCATTAAAACTCCCAAAGGCGTTAAGCAAACAAAACAAATTTTAAACGGGTCATCTTGTTAATACTTAACCACCAAACGATTAAGGTCAAATGCCCGACCAAGCGGTATTTTATATACCGTACCCCATGCCCGTATAAGGGAAAATAAGTTAAAAGTATTTACCTGAGCAAATTTATACAATTTATCCCAGTCGTCTACCACCAAGCAAGTACAGATAGCTTTTACTGGGCTCCTAAATCTGGAATGAAGGTTTTTAATAACCTATTAGATTCCTAACGGGTCTTTAATTAAGCCTAAGCTTAGACCGGTTAGTTTTAAAGGAGGATACGGTTCAAAACGCATGATTATGCGAAGACTGGATTAGAATGTGGTTTACACCCGACAAGCTTGTATACTTGTGTAATGAGGGTAAACCAAATACATTCTGGATTTTGAGATAAAAATGATAAGGTTTGACCCGTTTCGGCTAATCTATGCAAACTAGTTACATAAGCCGATCCGAACGCGAAAAGTGCGTAACGGGTAACCAAAAGAGTCATGTACAAGTTTCCAAAGTCAATATGCCTTAAATATGTTGTGATATCAGTAGGATACCTTCCATTATGCCCAAAACGAGTTTAAGACCAATTTATGCCCCGTTGGGGTATTTCGGTCATTTTAAAGGTTATAAAAGAGGTTTAATATAAATCTGAGTTTCAGGTCTGATATAATCAGTAAAAATACTTAATTTAATAAGTTATAACAGTAGGGTATTACACATATGTGAATTTTATCATTTATAACCAAACTATGCACCGAAGGGGCATTTTGGTAATTTCACATAAGGTTTAAAGGTCAAATTTGGAAATCTGAGTTTAAAACTTTTGCTTACTGTTAAAGTATAAAATTTTACTCAAAATATCAGTAGGTATTAAGTTTCATATGCCAAAAATAGTTTTAACTCATACTATGCGCTTGAAACGCGTAAAAGTCGGTTTTAAGCGATTTTCGGGTTTAAATAGGAAATCTGAGTTTTTGATCAGTTGATAAAGTTCAAAATATCTTATTTATGATATAAAATCAGTAGCAAAAAGTTTGGTATCAATATATTATGTAAAACTCATTTTATGGGCCAAAAGGGCAAAACCGACAATTACCGAATCAAAGCTATAACCCTATGTTATGCTCAGCCTAAAAATAAATAAAAATCTTCAAAAATTCTAAAATATTTTTTTATATCAGTAGGTATAAAGTTTGGTATCAAAAATTGGGTTTAGATAGGATATACGCTAATTATGCCGTTTAATTAATAAAAAGTTTTTCATTTACGCTAATGAGCATAACTCCTAATCTAGACCTCAAACTGATGTCAAATTTTAGGGAGAAGTTTATAAATCAGTAATAAAGACTATTGTCCTCTCACATTTTCAAAATTCTTGTTTTAGGGTCAAAAGGCATAATGGCCAACATTTAGGCATTTAACGGAAACATGCATGAACTAGGATTTCTATGGAACCAAGTTGTATAATCTCGGAGGATTATACTAACCTATAATATGGTCCTAAAGGAATCCTAAGGCATATCTAAACTAAGCTAAATCGGGTCAGAACTGAAAGTCAAAGCAAAAGTCAACTTTTGCGACTTTCGGTTCCGAACCGAGCCTATACTTAGAATTGTCGGGTGGAACATGCTTAGACATGTTCTTAATTTAATTACCAAGTTATTTTAGTGTTAAAACAGGTTCTATAGCTTCTGTATTGCTAATTACAAGTTTATTCGCAAAATAGTTTCCTGTTGACTTTTTATTATTAGGTTTGACCCGACATTTGACCAAGTTAGGATGATAATCAGTAGGTGCCCTCTCAGGGGTTTATTACCTACATAATTACCCACTTATATCTACTTCTAATTAAACTAACTATTGGAACATTAGTGATTAATCACTAAGTCAAACCTTAATTACGATAAGGTTGACTTTTGTTCATTAAACTAATCAAAACTTAAATTAGAAGGTTAAGGACACTTACAAATGGTCCTTAGGATTAAATTGAAGCTTAGGAAACAATGCTTGATGTCCAGGGAGCTCTAGATTGAGAGAGGAGAAGATAGCAAGGGAAATGAGCAAATGGTAAAGATGAAGAACACTTCTATTTATAGGTTTTGGTGGGTTTTTCGATGATCAACAGGTGTTATGGGGCTTCTAGGATCAGTACATATGTCTCAACAGCTGTCCAAAACAAGAAACAAGCCCATAGATTCGAATATGAGAATATGGAAACAAAACCAAAGCTGGTTTTCGTTTTCCTGTTACTGGCAAGAGTAGATGGACCGTATGAGGTCCTGTATACGGTCTGTAAGGACCTGTACAGCACATGCATACTTTCATTTGTTGACAGTTTTGGCCCCTGCACTTCCAAATGCCATTTCCGACACATCTAAGGCCCGTTAAACCATTTTTAAGGCTTTATAATGAAGCCTAAACATGGGGAACATGAAACATGCTCAAAAATATGCCGGATGTCGGTTCGTTTGGTCGTACGGTCACGTTGTTCGGTTAATTACGACGAAACACGGACGGACGCGAAAAACGAACCAAATTACGCGACGAATGGAATTTTATCAAGCCAATCACTAAAATATAATATTTTAGTGCTTACATAAATTTTTGGGTGCCCGGGTATATTCAGAATGTGATATATACGCGAAAATGCAAACTTGTGCTTTTTTGACACTTTTAGTCCCTGCTTAACTTAAAAGTTTTTTTTTTTTGCGCACCAAACACCTCTAAGCCTATAAATAAGCTATATAAAGAATAAATAGGATATGTTTAACTCATGGACATATTCCGGAAGGTCCGTTACCATACGAATCGACCTACTTTTGCAGTTTGACGCAATTAGTCCTTTAATTGCGCAAAGTAGCGTGGAATGTCGTTTAATGACATCCAAGCCTTCCATGGCCCATAATAGGCATTCCCAAGCATATGTTTAAATATTACTACGCTCCCGTTCACTTAAATGGTCACCGAAAGGCGTAGATGTGACATCTGTGCCTCCACGGCCATCAAACAAATACCAAATCAATGAAATATTGTATCTCATACTTGGGATTTGTGTAAATACCTGTATCATTTGCACATATCAATTCTCGTTCGATTTCAAGCTCTAAATCGCTTTCTGGAAAGTTATACGCAAACTGATGCGTAAACGTAATCAGTTTAACGCGACAAACACTCCGGAATAGTGACATAAGCTTAACATACCTTAAATAACCTTTACATAACTTAGAAATAAGTTTTGGAAGGTTTGGTGTGTCGAAATCAAGTTTATTCGCTTACAGGGACTAATTTCGACAAACTGCGAAAGTATGCCGATCCGTACTATAATGAACATTCCGGAACTTGATCATAAGTTAAACATGCCCTAAATATCCTTTAAATAGCTTACAAATAGGCTTTGAGGTGTTTGGTGCGCAAAAATAAACTTATTGGTCATTCAGGGACTAAAAGCGTCAAAAAGTGCACAAGTTTGCATTTTCGCGCATATCTTACGTTCTGAATATATCCGGACTTCCAAAAATTTATGTAATCATTAAAATATTATATTTTAGTGATTGGCATGATAAAATTCCATTCGTCGCTCAGTTTGGATCGTTTTTGCGTTCATTACGACTTCCGTCGTAATTAACCGAACAACGCAATCGTACGACCAAACGAACTGACATCCGAGATATTTTTGAGCATGTTTTGAGTTCCCAATACTTTAACTTCATTTTAGAGCCTTGAAATGAGGTTAACGGGGCTTAAACGTGTCAAAAATGGGCCGAAATGCATGTTTCTAAGCTGCAGGGACTAAAACTGACAATCTGCCAACCTTCCTCAGGCGGGGCGCGCAAGCCTTAGTAAAACCTTACGCGAGGCGCGTGAGCCTATCAGACAGAAACATTGAATCTGGTCATTTTGCTCGTTTTTGATGGTTTTGATGGGTGGTTTTTCATGCTATGGGCTGGTTTGTGTGTTCTCCAAGTCCCCCAATCAGTCTATAGCAAGTGTATGGCCTAGATCATTCCCTCTTCTCCAAGAAATGATCTTAACGGTTTTGCGAAAACTATATATAGGCCATGCTCCCATTCCATTCTCCTTGCATTTGGTCTGAGATTTCTCTAAGTGGTTGTGATTATTCACTTCCTACCTGAGAATACTTGGAACCAAATCTCTTTGGACCCTTTGTAAGCCCTCCTTCATTCTTTTATCGCTTTCCTAGCTCGAAAGTCAAACTTTGTTTGACTTTCAGCTTTGACCATGAGATGGTCAACGAGAAGTTCGTTAGAACTTCGCAATGTGAGCGTAATTACGATGGTTATAGTCCTTAGTGACTATACCTACTGATTACCACGTTGACTAGGCATAGTGACGAGTCGTAGTTTCGGTCAAAATGCGCATTTAAGCGTATTTTGCAACTAAACTACTCTAGGCATCAAAACACTTTGTTTTGATATCAAAACCTGTTTTCTAACTTAGTTAAGCATGTTTTAACATGCTTAGCTCGTCACTTTTAGTTTAGTGCTTGTTTAGAGTCGTAAGTCAAGCGGTCTAAACCACCGCTTAGACTTTCGAACTCGACCCGTTTGGTCGATCTTTAGGATCTGACCAAGCATGTTTAGTGACCATAGTTGTATAGGGAATAACCTTCCGAGGTTATACCTTATGGTCACCTAGTTTAAGTAGTTGTATGATAAGTAGTTTATATGCCTTAGGTAAATTACCAAAATGCCCTTTTTATGCATAATTAGATTTTAAGCATATGTAACCTAAACTTTTGTCACTTAACTGATTATACAACATATTTAAACATGTTTAGGCATATAATACTTGTCACAGGACTAGTTAGACGTCTCGAACGCGCGTTTGCGCGAACGACGCGTTAAAGTAGCGTAAGCTACCTAAACGGGTCGTAACGGGTCGAAAGCACTTAGGTTAGGTTTCAATTTAGTATGTAGGCATTGTTAAACCATGTCATATGAGTTCCAATAACTCATTTGGTTTACAAGACCTCATCCTATCCGATCCTCCGACTTAGGTCCGGTTTATTTATATAGTTATTAGGTTGCCGATTGATCCCGTGCTCCCTCTAGCTTTGCTTGGTTGTTGTTCAAAGACCGCTAAGCATTCTCAGGCGAGTACGTAGTTCCCCTATTTTACTGTTTTCAATTGTTTTGGGGTGATCCATATGTGTTAAATGATTTCAATGTTTTAACGATGGTTTTTGAAAACGATTGAAATGGTTTATATTTAATTAATAACGATTTTGATAAAGTGAACAAACTTGTTGGTTGAAATTACATAAAGAATAACATTCATTAATTTTGGCCAAACCGACCAGTATTAGGTTATGGTACCATAGGATCTGACAAATCCCGTTATCAGATTACGCCCATTGTTATGTGTGGGTTAGGTGGGTAGCGACCGAATCTGTAATTGTTAACTTACCCTTTGGTGGTTAGTTAATGCGAGATTGTTAGCTTACCCTTTGGTGGTTAGTTAATGCGAGATTGGCGATAGGCGAGTCACAAAGGTTTGAATGTTATTAGCGAGGTGACCAAAAGTAGTTTCACTATTAAAACGAGTTAAATGATTTTGGTTTTGGTTAAACGATTGGTTTTGGGATGTGATTAGATAATGGGACAGGTGTAGCATGATAAAAGCATGGTAGATACGCCGTTGGTACATCTTATATATAAATGCTCTTATCATATTACATTCTGTGTCATTATTTAGTTCACTGGGGAAACGATTTTAAAACGATGTCACACAACGAGGTTTTTGAAATGATATAAACCATACGAGTTTTATTAACGAGTTTTTACGAGATTTTTACAAAATTGATTTAACTAAATGTTTTGGGTTAAGAATCATGGCTACGAGATTTTATAACAAACTATAACCAATTTGATTTGAGTTGGTTATTTATGTTGTAATACACTTTTCAAAACAAGGTATGTATTTTGACTCTTGGAGTCTAACGAGGTACTACAACATATAAACTAGCCATGAATCCGACACTCTCATAAAAACCTATATACTCGCCAGCATTTCTTTGCTGACCTTGTTTTCACATATGTTTCAGGTATTGTTGAATGATGTCAATTGCTAGGATGCTCACTCATATAGGACTGGACGAGGCCTTAGTGACTTAATAACAATGATAGACTATGTTTAACTTGTTTGTCAAATTTCAAGACGATGTAAACGTTTAATGATTAATAAAACGAAACTTCAAATTTCCGTGTGTTTTGAAACAATGATTCTGTTACAACACTCCTCGATGTTTCCGCCACGTTTTGTTGTTTTATCGTGATCGGGGTGTGACAGAAAAGTTGGTATCAGAGCTCATGGTTATAGGGAATTAGGTTATTAGTAATGCTTTGACCTAGTCTATAACCTTCCTAGGACCCTAACACAAGATTCTTGTGTTTAGATCTTAAAACAATACCGTCACCTATCCTTAGGTGACAACCACAATAAGAACATAAATTTCGAATCCGCTTCAAAAATTAATCATCTATTCTAGGATGATTGATTACTAGGTTTTGAACCCTCTGTTATATGGTTTTGAACCCTTCTAATTTGATTCATCTTTGGCTTTATGCCTTCTGAGTTTTTAAAATCTCGTCAAAAGTTTGGGTCTGAATAATGTGAACACGTGCAAACTGGAAGAGTGAATGCCTGTACCCTGAGTTTTCTGTCTAAGGCTAGAGTGTTCGTACAAATCCGCAGTATCGGACCAGTCACTCTTACCTGGGAACTCTTGGGGTGAGTGTTCACTTATAGGCGAGCATGTCTTCGGTGATACATTAATATGACCCATTTACTTTGATTAGTCACCGTCTCATTTGTTTGCCTTAGGTAACAAACAAATGATCGCAATTTTTATGCGTTGTCATTCTGTTTTGATTACCCGATAGCATTTCATTCATTTCTTCCTATGTCTTCCATTTCTTCTAGAATGTCACTTCATCGCAACGACGCTCAGATGTTCGATCAGGCTACTAAAGTTGCCCAGCGAATAGGCGAAGTAATCCTGAAGACTGCTGAATTAGCTGTTGCCATGTCCCGTCTCCAGGATGAAACTACCCGAGAAGCATCAAACGAAGCAGAAGCCAAGTCTTCAAAAAGATCAAAGAAGAGTAAAACCTCAAAGAATCCTCCAGCCGTTGCACCAAATCAAGCAGGACCTGGTCATGTGGCAACACCACCAGCCAAGAAGCGGTACTTGGGAACTGCTCCTTTCTGCAATCGATGCAATGGCCATCATCCGAATCAAGCACCTTGTTTCAAATGTACTCACTGTGGGCGATGGGGACATTTGGTTAACATGTGCCGCTTTATCATCCAAAACAAAGCTGTTGTAGGTCCTGCTGTTGCTCGAGCACCATACGAAGGAACAGCCCCTTTGTGCCATCAATGTAACCTCCATCACCATGCTAGTGTCAAATGCCAAATATGCTTCAAGTGTGGACTTGTTGGTCATTTGACAAGAGACTGTCGTTCAGTCGCTATAAACCAAACTATTCAGAACCCTGTTCAACTTCAAGCAAATCCAGCACAAGCTCGTTTTCCTCTTGGAACTTGCTACTTCTATGACGAGACGAGTCATTTCAGGGACGAATACCCAAAGTTTGTCAATGCAAATCTGACCCACGGATGAGCATTGGACTGATTAGAAGAAGCTGCTGCTTGAAATAATTGGAAACTTATGCTTTTGTTTCTTTTGTTGAACTCTGAAACAACCTGTTTGGTTTATAAATAAATCGTTGTTCACAATTCTGATGTACAAGTGTAGTTACATGTGTGTATGGCATACCCCTATAATACCTACACCAATGAACTATGTTCTTTACAAACTACTCTTGTAGTTCTTCCATTCATGTGATCGCTCATGATTTCCTCAAAAATTCTAAGTACTCGTTTCAAGAAACGAAGTACCGAATACAAGTGACGGTTTGAGTAATCACTTTAAATCCTTGGTTAGATAACTAAGGGTATTACTTTTTCGATCTTATACCCAACCTCCAAATTCTGCTTCCTATGTCGCCTTGGCATAGCTAGCACCTCAACTTCATGAGGATTCTACCTCGTGCGTTAACTTAAGCACGTCTAGTGCAAGGTTTCGAAGCGTCTCCTGCTATTCGAATTTCGAAATCCATGTAGGATCTTGTTATCTTCACAATTAGATCCTTGTGGATGATTATCGCTCAAATCGAAGCCCTTGATTGGATTCTTTGTACGCCTTAATACGTACATTACAATTCAATAAGGACAAGCCGAAATTCTTATT
The DNA here is from genome assembly GCF_002127325.2 of Helianthus annuus. Taxonomy (NCBI): domain Eukaryota; kingdom Viridiplantae; phylum Streptophyta; class Magnoliopsida; order Asterales; family Asteraceae; genus Helianthus; species Helianthus annuus. The sequence continues at coordinate 67,818,755 of NC_035443.2, forward strand.
AAGATCTCTGTATCTTCATAGTTAGATTTTTGAAGATGTTTAAAGTGCCAAATGAAATCCACGGATTGGATTCCTGGTATGCTTTAAATAATCCTTGTCCAAAGATAACAAATTAAAGGTCAAGTTCAACAATTATGTGATTATGTGATTATGTGTTTTTGTGTAATCCGAGTTTTTCATTATCCAAATCCTCGTAGAACCTTCCATATCTTCATATGAGGGATTCATAGTAGGATATCCAAAGGTACTACCTTAAATCCTTGATGGGCTTCTACGTGGTAGTTAAGACCCTTGGATTTTATAGTACCATTCCATAATTCGAAAAAAAAAAAAAAGAGACCCTTTGGGTGGTCTAGTAAAAAGATTGATTCAAATCTGGTTAGGAATGACATGTGATGATATAGCTGAAAAGACTCCTTGGTGGTCTGTTTTAAAAGATCATTTACTGATCTAAAGGACTCTATGGTGGTCTAGTCACACTCATCATAGGTTTGTTTATTGGGTTTTCTCCTATACATTATAGAATGCACTGTGTGGACTATGCAAGGAATTGCGTAATTATGGATGCATACATAATTATGAAATTCAGTGCACAGAAACCACAGTAAGATTTATCATGTGTAAGAACCGATAGTGACAACAATAACGGAACGTGAACAATGTAATGGAGGTACGGTGGACGCACCAATGACACTTCATATACTTGTATATAAGTGTCCCTCTTATATTGAAAGCATAATGTTATTAAAGTTACTAGAAGTTCAGAACCCTAACCGGTGCTGTCTTATCTTTCCGACTTCATGTTTCGAAATGCCTAACTTACCTCAAAGTCAAGGCTGAACAACAACGACCTTCTGGTTTGCTTATACAACCAGAGATACCGGTTTGGAAGTGAGAGAACGTTGTTATGGATCTCATCACTAAATTTCCACGTACATCTAAAGGTCATGATCCCTATATGAGTTGTTATCGATCGATTAACGAAGACAGTTCATTTTATTCTGACTCGCGAAGATCTATCTGCTGATAAACTTGCAAAGATTTATGTTGATGAGATTGTATCTCGACATGGTGTTCCTTTGGACATCATATCTGATCGTGATCTCATTTTTGGAAGGCCATGCAATCTGCTATGGGAACCCAACTAAATCTAAGCACTGCTTATCATCCCCAAAATAGATTCGTTTGGTCAAGATTCGCTGGGAATCTAAGCGTGGCCCAGAATTTACTTGGGAACGTGAGGACCAAATGAAGGCGAAACATCCGCAATTGTTCTCACAAGTTTCCTCTAGTTAAAATTTCGGGACGAAATTTCCTGAAGTAGGGGAGACTGTGACATCTGTGCCTCCACGGCCATCAAACAAATACCAAATCAATGAAATATTGTATCTCATACTTGGGATTTGTATAAATATGTGTATCATTTGCACATATCAATTCTCGTTCGATTTCAAGCTCTAAATCGCTTTCTGGAAAGTTATACGCAAACTGATACGTAAACGTAATCAGTTTAACGCGACAAACACTCCGGAATAGTGACACAGGCTTAACATACCTTAAATAACCTTTACATAACTTAGAAATAAGTTTTGGAAGGTTTGGTGTGTCGAAATCAAGTTTATTCGCTTACAGGGACTAATTTCGACAAACTGCGAAAGTATGCCGATCCGTACTGTAATGAACATTCCGGAACTTGATCATAAGTTAAACATGCCCTAAATATCCTTTACATAGCTTTGAAATAGGCTTTGAGGTGTTTGGTGCGCAAAAATAAACTTATTGGTCATTCAGGGACGAAAAGCGTCAAAAAGTGCACAAGTTTGCATTTTCGCGCATATCTTACGTTCTGAATATATCCGGACTTCCAAAAATTTATGTAATCATTAAAATATTATATTTTAGTGATTAGCATGATAAAATTCCATTCGTCGCTCAATTTGGATCGTTTTTGCGTTCATTACGACTTCCGTCGTAATTAACCGAACAACGCAACCGTACGACCAAACGAACCGACATCCGAGATATTTTTGAGCATGTTTTGAGTTCCCAATACTTTAACTTCATTTTAGAGCCTTGAAATGAGGTTAACGGGGCTTAAACGTGTCAAAAATGGGCCGAAATGCATGTTTCTAAGCTGCAGGGACTAAAACTGACAATCTGCCAAACTTCCTCAGGCGGGGCGCGTAAGCCTTAGTAAAACCTTATGCGGGGCGCGTGAGCCTATCAGACAGAAACATTGAATCTGGTCATTTTGCTCGTTTATGGTTTTGATGGGTGGTTTTTCATGCTATGGGCTGGTTTGTGTGTTCTCCAAGTCCCCCAATCAGTCTATAGCAAGTGTATGGCCTAGATCATTCCCTGTTCTCCAAGAAATGATCTTAACGGTTTTGCGAAAACTATATATAGGCCATGCTCCCATTCCATTCTCCTTGCATTTGGTCTGAGATTTCTCTAATGGTTGTGATTATTCACTTCCTACCTGAGAATACTTGGAACCAAATCTCTTTGGACCCTTTGTAAGTCCTCCTTCATTCTTTTATCGCTTTCCTAGCTTGAAAGTCAAACTTTGTTTGACTTTCAGCTTTGACCACGAGATGGTCAACGAGAAGTTCGTTAGAACTTCGCAACGTGAGCGTAATTACGATGGTTATAGTCCTTAGTGACTATACCTACTGATTACCACGTTGACTAGGCATAGTGACGAGTCGTAGTTTCGGTCAAAATGCGCATTTAAGCGTATTTTGCAACTAAACTACTCTAGGTATCAAAACACTTTGTTTTGATATCAAAACCTGTTTTCTAACTTAGTTAAGCATGTTTTAACATGCTTAGCTCGTCACTTTTAGTTTAGTGCTTGTTTAGAGTCGTAAGTCAAGCGGTCTAAACCACCGCTTAGACTTTCGAACTCGACCCGTTTGGTCGATCTTTAGGATCCGACCAAGCATGTGTAGTGACCATAGTTGTATAGGGAATAACCTTCCGAGGTTATACCTTATGGTCACCTAGTTTAAGTAGTTGTATGATAAGTAGTTTATATGCGTTAGGTAAATTACCAAAATGCCCTTTTTATGCATAATTAGATTTTAAGCATATGTAACCTAAAATTTTGTCACTTAACTGATTATGCAACATATTTAAACATGTTTAGGCATATAATACTTGTCACAGGACTAGTTAGACGTCTCGAACGCGCGTTTGCGCAAACGACGCGTTAAAGTAGCGTAAGCTACCTAAACGGGTCGTAACGGGTCGAAAGCACTTAGGTTAGGTTTCAATTTAGTATGTAGGCATTGTTAAACCATGTCATATGAGTTCCAATAACTCATTTGGTTTACAAGACCTCATCCTATCCGATCCTCCGACTTAGGTCCGGTTTATTTATATAGTTATTAGGTTGCCGATTGATTCCGTGCTCCCTCTAGCTTTGCTTGGTTGTTGTTCAAAGACCGCTAAGCATTCTCAGGCGAGTACGTAGTTCCCCTATTTTACTGTTTTCAATTGTTTTGGGGTGATCCATAAGTATTAAATGATTTCAATGTTTTAACGATGGTTTTTGAAAATGATTGAAATGGTTTATATTTAATTAATAACGATTTTGATAAAGTGAACAAACTTGTTGGTTGAAATTACATAACGAATAACATTCTTTAATTTTGGCCAAACCGACCAGTATTAGGTTATGGTACCATAGGATCTGACAAATCCCGTTATCAGACTGCGCCCATTGTTATGTGTGGGTTAGGTGGGTAGCGACCGGATCTGTAATTGTTAACTTACCCTTTGGTGGTTAGTTAATGCGAGATTGTTAACTTACCCTTTGGTGGTTAGTTAATGCGAGATTGGCGATAGGCGAGTCACAAAGGTTTGAATGTTATTAGCGAGGCGACCAAAAGTAGTTTCACTAGTAAAACGAGTTAAACGATTTTGGTTTTGGTTAAACGATTGGTTTTGGGATGTGATTAGATAATGGGACAGGTGTAGCATGATAAAAGCATGATAGATACGCCGCTGGTACATCTTATATATAAATGCTCTTATCATATTACATTCTGTGTCATTATTTAGTTCACTGGGGAAACGAGTTTAAAACGATGTCACACAATGAGGTTTTTGAAATGATATAAACCATACGAGTTTTATTAACGAGTTTTTACGAGATTTTTACAAAATTGATTTAACTAAATGTTTTGGGTTAAGAATCATGGCTACGAGATTTTATAACAAACTATAACCAATTTGATTTGAGTTGGTTATTTATGTTGTAATACACTTTTCAAAACAAGGTATGTATTTTGACTCTTGGAGTCTAACGAGGTACTACAACATATAAACTAGCCATGAATCCGACACTCTCATAAAAACCTATATACTCGCCAGCATTTCTTTGCTGACTTTGTTTTCACATATGTTTCAGGTATTGTTGAATGATGTCAATTGCTAGGATGCTCACTCATATAGGACTGGATGAGGCCTTAGTGACTTAATAACAATGATAGACTATGTTTAACTTGTTTGTTAGATTTCAAGACGATGTAAACGTTTAATGATTAATAAAACGAAACTTCAAATTTCCGTGTGTTTTAAAACAATGATTCTGTTACAACACTCCTCAATGTTTCTGCCACGTTTTGTTGTTTTATCGTGATCGGGGTGTGACAGTAGATTCAAAAGTTGACGCTTTAGGTCCCTCTATTGCGCAAACTTGCGCATCTCATCATCTAATAGCATCGAAGCCTCATCTAATCCATATTAGACATTCTTGAAAGTATTATTAAACATCACAATGCTTCGGGTTCGCTAAAAGGTCATTCAGAGGTATAATTAAACATATTGACACTTTTAGTCCCTTTAACTTGCAAAGTTGCGCGTAACTTTACTTATAGGCATAAAAACCTTAGACGTCCATTATTTGGCATTCCCGAGAGTATAATCAAATATGATGAAGCTCCCGGTTTGTTAAAAGGTCACTCAGAGGTAAGAATTAACATGTTGATGCTTTTAACCCTTCATTGCGCAAACTTTCAATTAATTAGGCAAACGGCTACACTTGATCAACAAGTGGCTCATTTGTGAATATAAATACCGTATGATGTTATTTAGAATCTTATTTTAGGCATGCTAACACTTCCAGTCCTTTCATAATCAAAGTTTTTCAATTTTTTGAAAAATTAGTCCCTTAAATTCAATATTGGACTTTATTAGGGTTTATTACACGTGTCAATACATCATTGGACGTGATTTTGCGAGGTGTTACAAATCGACCCACTGATCGATCGGCTAACTTGCTTTGATGCTGTCTGATCGGCTAGCTTGTTCAAATGATGGCACAAGACGACAAAATGCTTGACCGATCGGGTGGCGATTGACTCTTTAACTTCTTATGCAAAATCACATGTAAACTGATGATATCACATGCACTACTGAGTTTATGGCCAACAACAACAGTCTATCAGATGCATCACTAACCAAATCACTTTATCATATAATCAGACAATCAATTTTAATTTGACCGTTCAAAGTATTGATACATGTGATTGTTATTAATATGAACAAGACAAATTCCAGTTCATGTGATATTCTGATGAGATCTAAAATCCAATTTGGCCTCTTAATTCCACTTAGCTTCAATATTATAGAACCGCAAGATTTAGTGGACCTTGACTTTAGTTAATTGATCATCACATGCACTTAACTCATTGACTTTATGACAACAGATTGTAATGTTCACATGTACACCGATAAAGTTGACTGACAAAGCTGATTATTGCTAACTGTGTGAAGTGAATTGAATGAGATGCTTTGAATTGAATTGCCGACCGTACCGACCGATCGGTTGGGATGCTAGCCGTTCGGCCAGCTGTCCGATCGGTTAGGTTAAACAAAGTCAAAGACTAATGAAGTGTAAAGTGATGCTATAGATCAGACAGGTGTCGGATCGGTTGGGTCAACAAAGTCAAAGAACTTAATGAAATGTAGTAATGTGATTTGGATCGGACAGCTAGCCGTTCGGACTTCTGTCCGTTCGGTCAGCAGTCAACAAGTCAACAACTTTTAAATGCAATGAAATGAAGTGTGGTGCAGTGGATCGGACTGCTGTCCGTTTGGCCAGTAGTCAACAAGTCAAACTCTTAAATGAATTGCAAAGAAAGCTTTGGATCGGTTAGCTAGCCGATCGGTTGACATCCATATGAACTTCAACATCAACACTCAACATGTTCATGACTATTTCGAACCAAAAATCTTTAATTTCTCCCAAACGGCTAGGAATTAAGATCTGAAAATTTGTAGGCTTTTAGATCAATGGTTTTCGCATAACATATCCAAAAATCAGCAATTTTGAACCGTTAAAACCCATTTAATTTGGCGATTTTCAGATAAAAACGTGAATAGATGAAAAAATGAAGAAATTTTGACAAATCTGTATGAATTTGACTCCGAATCTGCTGAATTCGTGTGCGTAATTATGTGTTTGATCCGTGCAATCGAGCTCCTGCTCTGATACCACTTGTTAGGACTGGTTTTGACTCCGAAACGATTGCGAACCGAACGTGTGACGTGCGGAATCCATAAACGAACCTGACCGAACACACGAGACGTAATATAATCGTGATTCTTTGATAAATCTGAAAACGTACAAGAAACGTGAATCACCTTGCCATTTTCTCTCTCTAGATTCTCTCTCTAACCTTCAAAAGCTCCAAGTCTCTAATGTGGCAAAAAGTTCTAAATGAGAACCTTAATGGTTCTATTTATAGGCCAAGGGACATAATGAGATATCTCATTATTTACACAAATGCCACCTTGCCTTTTACTAAAATATAACAATATAAAGCAAGTTTTCTTCAGTTTCTACTACGGACTGGATTGACGGAGGCGATAGACATAAATGCACCAACAAGAGGAGACAGAACTGGGAGGAAACACATGGATCCCAGATGCAGGAATAGTGGGCCTTCCAGGCGGCCTATTGTGAGAGGATGGAAAAACACATGGAAGAGCAGCAGATGCAACAAGCGCTCCAAAGATCCCAAATGGAGCGTTTGATTCTGTTAGTTCATGCGTCTGTCGACTTCGTCTTGTATCGAGTCTTGTTTGTAGATAGATAGATCAGGGCACATATTTCGAGAAATCAAGTAATATCGCTTGAATGAGTAATTCCGCATGAAAGATTGTTTGTAATTCCGTACGGAATTAAGTTCCGCATGGAACCTTAATTTCGTTTGGAACTCGTTCATGCAGAATCAGTCGCCTATATATACCGGGTTCATGCGATATTAGATGTAACGATTCCGGTCAGTGTAATGAAGTGCTGCCGAAGTGCCGACTCGTTGTAATCTGTCATTATATCAATCAGAAAGGCATTTTATTAGTGTATATAGCTGAATTGACCTTGTTTCGTCTGTTTCCGCCTTTCGTTTCAAGGATTAACTTTTCTGATCGACTCGTTCGGGTCTGAAAACGATCCTACAAGTGGTATCAGAGCTCAGGAGGAAGAGTTCATACCAATTCAGCTGCAAATTCTGATTTCTATACCTTCTTTTTCAAATTAAACTTGTTTTCACGGTCAAAATGATCTGAATTTCACATATTATAAGCGAAATAGTGTTTTAACAAAACCTTGAGATAACCGGACCATAATTCGATCTAAAACTGATAAAACTTGTAATTTCGTTTGAATTTCTGAATCAAAATGATGACATCAGCAGATTCCGTACGAGATTAGGTGTTAATTCCGCACCAGATTGATAATTCCGTTTGAAATTTCACACGGAATCAGTAATCCCGCACCAAAAGGTTATTTCCGTTTGAAGAGGTTCGCACGGAATTAGTATTTCCGTTTGAAGATTGATTTCCGCTTGATAATTCCGCACGGAATTAGTCATTCCGTTTGAAAGTGCGTATTTTCGTACGGAATTAGGGTAATTCCGTTTGAAGGTTGTAATCTCGTTTGAACTTGGTAATTTCGCACCAGGGTGTTTTCGTTTGAAAGTAATTTCGTTTGAACAGACAGTTTTGTGTAACTTTGGAAACCGAAACATGGAAGAGGATTTTTATAATGCCTTTGCTACTCCGATCACTGTTACTCAGTAGACGATGTTGGAAAATGAAATGGGAACTATGAAAAAACCGCCTAAGCTAATGAACATCGAGGAGTATAAGGGTTGGGAGGAACGGTTTGAGAACTGGGTACAAGCTAATTACTTGGATGCTTGGGAATGCATTGAAACGAAATATGTTAGACCAACGAATGATGACGAAGAAGTGATTGCTATCAAAGATCTTAGTGCCGAGGAGAAAAAGAAATACAAAAACGAAAAGATGATGATCAGCTTACTGCAACAAGCAGTCAAAGAGGATATCTTGGTCTTCCTGTAACACACTGGGAGTGCATATTCGATTTGGAAAGCATTACGATCTAAGTTTGTTGGAAGCCAAGAGATGATCAAAAACAAGAAATCACTTCTGAAAAAAGAGTTTGATTTATTCCGTGGTTTGAAAAATGAAAGCACAAAGCAGATAATTGAAAGATACTGCAATCTGTTGGTAAACATGAAGAGAGTGAGCATCAACAAAGACAATGAGGAGTTGATTGAGAAATTAGCAGATGCGTTGCCACAATAAACTTGGGGCACATACTTGATGATGCTAAGAAACAAGAAAGGGTTCAACAATCTAACACTGAGCAAGTTTATTGAAAAGCTTGAAGCAAAGGAAATGGAACAAATAAAGATTTCAAGGATGAAAGTGTTTGATGGTGAACAAGATATCGGGCTGTATTACAAAGCCGGATTGAATGAAAAGATAAACATGTCACCGAAAGTTGAAACTGCATTCAACACAAAGGGTTCATCAGGTGGTTCGTCTAAAGGATCAAGCAGCAAAACGAGTTTCTCATCATATCCATCATTTGATCCAAATTTGGCAACAACAAAGAATGGTAGGAAGTTACAGTGCAACATTGTTTTAAATCTTGAGGATGATCAAGATTATACAAAAGAAGTTGCAAAAAGTCACATGTCTTTGTTGGGAACTGTTTTAGAATCGTATGGAAGTTTTGTTGCAGGTCGGATCGGAAATCCCATGCTGACTAAGGAGGATTACGATCAGATCGATGCTGAAGAGATGGAGCTAATGGATATAAAATGGTGTTTGGCTAGTGTGTTAAGAAGAGCTGAGAAATTCAAGCAGATCACAGGAAGAGATGATCTCCGTGGGGCTAATGTTTCTACTTTAGGTTTTGATAAATCTAAAGTCACTTGTTTTCGTTGCAAGGAAAAAGGACACTTCAAGAGGGAGTGCACCAATCGCGAAGCAAGTGGAGCTCAAAATCCGTTCAACAACAATGATTACTACCGGAAGGCTATCTACCATCAAGTTGCTCAACAACCAAATCAACATGAATCACAAACAGCTCATGGAAGAAAGGTGATTGAAGAATCTTCAAAGAGAGCGTGTATGGTGAGTCAAGATGAGGAGAAGTCATCAACAACATTCAACTGGGACAAATATATCTCAGCTGACGGTAAAGCTTGTGTGATAGACCAAGATGATGAAAAGTTACCTGAAGGGTTTAACTGGGAAAATTTCAGTTGGGATGATTATGATCCTAACAAAATTCCAGTTTATACAGCTTTTGTTGCTCGAATTGAAGAAGATAGTGATGATGACACTGAGTATTATGCAAAAAGAATGAGAGATCATTTGAAAATCATGGCAGAAAGTGACAGTGAAGATGAAAAAGCTAAACAGAAAAAGAAAAAGATCAAAATACCGGTCAGCAGTGATGATGAAGATGTTCCGGTGGTCAGAAGAAAAGTGAAAGAAGTTCCAAAGTTCAAAGTTGATGAAGAAGCTGATGCACGAAAGATTCCAGCAAATTATGAAACCTGTGAGATTTTGAAGAAGAAAAACAGTGAACTGATTAACAACATGAACAGGTTGAAGGAATCGTATGATGTGCTGAACAAAGCCATGAATATGTACAATGATACAATTGAAGAACAGGCAACAGCAATGAAGACACTTCAAGGAGCGTTCATGATAAAGCAAAAAGTTGTGAACAACTACATCGAGAAGTGTGCTGCTCTAGAACAAAAACTGGAGACTCAAAGAATTGAAACTGAAAGAGTTAATCATTTGTTGAAAAGTTACTCATGTACTTCTTATGTCATTGACAGGATTTATCCAACTGTTGAAGGCATGAAGGCATTTGTGGATGATGAGAATTTTCCACCACTTCGGGCTGAAAATTTTAAGAAGAAAATTGGTAAAGTTGAGATTTCAAACCAATTTTATTCTGATAAAAAGGTTTTTGATGTCGAAAAGGTCTTTAACCCCAAAGTGAAACACATCTTTGGTAAAATGATTGACAGAAAAGTCAAAGGGGTTAAAGAGTTCTATGAGAAGAAGATGGGAGGTAAGAAACCGAGTGTTGGTAGCTCGGTATCACCCAAGGCTGGTCAGGCTTGGGTGGATATATTCTTTGAATGAAAAACCTGACTTGCCGGAGCTCCCAAGTGGTTAATCGTGGAGCATGAATCGGCATCTTTCTTGAAAATGTTTTTGAATATGGTTAAGTGTGACTTGCCGGAGTTCCCAGGTTGGTAAGAGTGGAACAGGAATCGGCATCATTCTTTGTTTTTGGTTGGTAAACTTACAAGTGGTACAGAGGTTTGATCTGACAAAGTGATTAATCAAGGTCATTAATTTAAACTTGATGTAATCCTTATTCAAGTGGTTAAAAATGGGGATTCATTCATTATAAAGAGGAAAGAAACAAGTGATGATCTTACCCCTAACCTACAAATGGTTTATAAAATCAACAAAACTTATTTTCCGAAAAAACCATTTTGGTTAAAACAAACTTAAGTGTTTTGAAATCTTAATGGGAAAATAGTTTGTTGTAAGGGGAAGTTCTGATTGTTTATGCCGAGTGGATGGCGAATTGAAGCATTTCACAACAATTGTCATTTTATTTGTACAGTTTGTTTTTAAATTTCTTTAAATGTTTCTGAATTTTAGGGGGAGTAAGAATTAAGAATTTCAGAAAATCCAAAAACATTAGAAAATTTGAAAATGTCAAAAACATGATAGAACCAAAAACGAGTTTTGTTGTATAAAAGAGGAAATGATAGTACATCAGTGGACTATCACATCTGTGGATGTGCCAGTAGGTTTTTGTACATTTAGTAAATTATTTTCGAGATATAAACCTAATTTCAAACTTGCTTATCTCGTGGGGAACATTTCTTGGATATATGGGTAACCCCCGAAATCTTGTTTGAAAGGTCCCTCTTTCTGAGATACTAGGTCTTTATACTCAGTGATATCTGGGGTATTATCCCGGGACTTCTGATTTTGCGGAAGCAATGGCCTAGTCCCCGTATAATACTTTGCATTTGCTTGAAATATAGCATCGCCCTCAGTACAAAAAATGATGAAACATTGAAAAATGCTAATCATGTACTGTTAAAGAAAAGATTCTCTAAAGGGAACACACCTAAAGTCGAGCCGTCATCTCTCTGCTGAACGGAAGTTCTGACCTGAGCTCTCACGGTTTCGCATTTAACCCTTTACAGATATCATCTAGGTATACTCACCTATAAGACTGAATACTGGGATCTGGATACGGGAGTATATTCAAGTGGTGGGACACGCATATAAGTTTAAGTGCTTAAGACATTAATCTCGTATCTCGAAACAATTGAACTTTGTGTGAAAATTTAAATGGACCAGTATACTGACAATCTAGGTGAATTGTTTAGAACTTAAAATGAAATGAAGCTTAACGGTGTTGGTGATTTGTCTCAAAAACTGATATGATCCTCTTACACAAACTCACAAAAATATTGTGTGTAAATATTTCTTTATTGCATTTTATTTCTATCAAAAATTTCAAAAAGATTTTCAGTGTGTTTTAGCATAAATTTTGAAAAATCCAAAAAGATTTTCGACAACTTTTGTTAGAAAGCTGATTTTCAAAATTCCGAGTGCTAAACATGATGAACATCATTTGAGGGGGAGTGTGAGTAAAAAGATTTTTGAAAACATTTTTGCAAGCGGTCTTTAGAACATTTAAATGTTAAAACATTTCATTTTTACAAATGGTTCATCAGAGATTTGCAGATGGTGTCTTAGATTACAAAGTCTTTATGGTATAAAACTTATGTGTGTGGAAGAGACTGTGCAGGTTAACCAGGTTCTGATATCTGAGGATTCTGTGATTAAAGAGAGCCAGGTTTCGATCTTGAGCAAAGTATGAACCAGGTTACGATCCAGACTGCGATCCCAGCTGATTGAAAGGGGGAGTCTGTAAGAGCCAGGTTATGTTTTTGGAAACCTGTTATTCATGCAAGCTGCTGATGAATTTAAGAAATCAAGAGATCTGATCAAGAGAATTAGATTGCTTAGAGCCAGTGTTGATTCTAGATCTGTGGTCATGCAAGAAAGAAAAGATTCAACATTCGAGGAGAGATTATATAATCAAGGAGAGTATATTAGTGATGATAGAGAAGAGAAGAGAGAGAGATTTGAGGATGCTTTACAGTGTAAGATACTTTGAAGAGAAGCCCGCAGACTGATAAAGACTGAAGATGCGAAGACTCGACACTGAAGACTCGTCAACATTCGAGGGGGAGTCTGTTAGTGCATGTGTCTGTCGACTTCGTCTTGTATCGAGTCTTGTTTGTAGATAGATAGATCAGGGCACGTATTTCGAGAAATAAGGTAATATCACTTGAATGAGTAATTCCGCATGAAAGATTGTTTATAATTCCGTACGGAACAAGTTCCGCATGGAACCTTAATTTCGTTTGGAACTCGTTCATGCGGAATCAGTCGCCTATATATACCCTGTTCATGCGATATTAGATGTAACGATTCCGATCAGTGTAACGAAGTGCTGCCGAAGTGCCGACTCGTTGTAATCTGTTATTATATCAATCAGAAAGGCAGTTTATTAGTGTATATAGCTGAATTGACCTTGTTTCGTCGGTTTTCGCCTTTCGTTTCAAGGATTAACTTTTCTGATCGACTCGTTCGGGTCTGAAAACGATCGTACAGATTCAAATGCAGGAAGATGAGACAACCCGAAGACGGGCATGGAGGCAAATGAGGAGAGGCGTCAAAACGAGCAAAGAGAATTGGAACAACGCCGATGGAGCGCTTTATATGTCTCTAATCAAATGGCTATTAATAACGCCAAGATCCTCCATGATCAGGAGAGACATCAGAGAGGCTATGAAGCCGGCCTTCCTTATGTGGAACACGCGGGGTGGACCGATTACTCCAACCTCCGCGTTCCACAAGGCCCATCTGATCCATCCCCTCACTGTCCCGAGGCAGTTGGGTCCAGTTTCATCCCAATACCCTACCAGCCGCCACCCCCAAGGAGAGCCAGATCCCCTCGATAACTACAGGGAGATGTTCGAGGCCCTCACTGGTTACCCATACTAGCCAAACCCGCCAGTTGACCAGAACGAGAGATATCAGCAGTGAGGGCAAGGTATGTTTTTTGTTGTTATTGTTGTATATTGTGGTTTTCTTTATTTTTATTTCGTTAGTTTTTATTTTTGCCTAGATAAATGAACGTTATGGGTGTGTTCCCTATATAACCCTCACGAGACCTACTCGTCCTCCCAAGCTATTGGGGGGTTTAAAAGGGCTTGTTGCATAAGCTAAATGCAACCGTGATTCCTACGAAAGTGAGTTATTAGGGAATAATTCGCCTAAGAAATTGTATTTAGCGGGTGGTTATTAGGGAATAATTCGCCTAAGAAATTAGCATTTTATGCATGTCAAATACCATAACCTTTAGATATGTGAGGATTTGAGCCACTTCTAAATCATAGAATTACATATGCATGTTTCTTTGTTTGAGTGGACCATTAGTCATGTATTGTAGAACTTGCAACTCTTGATACGTTTGAGACCATAGACCGAATACAAGCACGAGAATGATTAAGGCATTAGGTAAACCTTTTCCATTTTACATCATTTATATATCCTTACCCAAAAATTTATCCCTTAGTCGCCAATTTTGAGCCTAATCCTTTCGTTTTACCACCCTATAGCCCATAACCTTAAACCTTTTTCTTTTAAACCCGTGTGATGGAAGTTCGACTATAGGAGTCAAGTTTGTATAGTTGTGTTTGTTTGTTTGTATATATATAAAAAAATCAGAAAATGTTACGAAAAATAATAGAAATTGTTGAGAAAAGAACAAATATGTTCCTAGTTTGAGAAATAAAGGAAAACATCATTGCCTCGAACTTGACGTATAGTTTAGTTTTGTTTAGAATAGTTGTTTTGTAATAGAAATCGAATTTTCATCACCTTAGCCACTTTAAAATATCATATTTCCTACCCTTAGCCTAGCCCTGTTACAACCCTTACAAAGACCTTATGACTTGTGCTTAGTATTCGTGATCGGTGGTGGAGAATGATTGAGTTGCAAGCCTATGCGGGTACGTGTTCTAATCGGTTTTGAGCGATTATTCTTTGAAGTGCTAATACATTATGAAAATTAGCCAATTTATAAACCGAGTAGAGAGAACATTGTGAGGGATGTGCATGAATTGTTGATTTCACGGGCGGGTTAATCTTGGATAACCATTTTATATGTGAAAGCACTTTACCGTTAAATATGTTGAAATTGTAAAGAGTTTGAACTTTAGTATGACAATTGACCTTAACCTTCGTCTCGGGAATGGGGAGTGTATTCTTTGTTCGACCCACATGAAAGTGAAAAACAGATTTGCTTGAGGGAAAGCAAAAGACAAGTGCGGGGATGTGATACGTGGTGGAAAACCGGTGTTCGTAATTGTGTAACTTGATGTTTTTACATGAGTTTTAATTTCGAATAACCTACTCTTAATTAAAAATGTGTTTTGCAGGATTGATGGAGTTTAAGGAGCCTTTTGGGAGCTTTACGAGTCACCGGGACGAAAGCTGGACAACCGGGACACGTTACGGATCAACCGGGAGTGCAAATTGAAGAAATTGGAGAAGTGGAGCTGGAGAGGCCGTCGCCGATGGGCTCCAAGCTCCAGACAGCATCGCCGACGGCTTGGAGCCCGTCGGCGACGGCCTCTCCAGCTCCACTTCTCCAATTTCTTCACTTTGCACTCCCGGTTGATCCGTAACGCGTCCCGGTTGTCCAGTTTTCGTCCCGGTGACTCGTAAAGCTCCCAAAAAGCTCCTTAAACTCTATCAATCCTGCAAAACACATTTTTAACAAAGGGTAGGCTATTCGGAATTAAAACTCATGTAAAAACATCAAGTTACACAATTACGAACACCGATTTTCAACCACGTATCAACTGTTCGCTGAACGTTCAGTTCGTTTACAACCCTACTGACATTGTATAAATCCAATCAACTGACGGACCAGTTTGCCTACCCGAGGACCAAATATGAGAGTACAATAACCTATTAGGCCAAAGCATGTTACATCAAACGTCACTTGAAGTAAAAACACTTTGATACGTCAAACGTGTTCCTATTAGTTCATGGATGCCATCCAAACACAATCATTTTATATCACCCCAACCCGAATCATTCATTATTTCATGATTTTTTCTTTGGATTAAGTTTTATATCAATGGGTAAAATATGTGGACCATGTGAAAACTCGGTAATTGTGAGTGCACACATAATAACGAAAGTGACGCATGGAAGGCATAATAAACCCTATGGTGTACAAAAACCTAGAAATTTTCAATATTTCATATTTGAATTATCATTTTATCGTATTGCATGTGGTTTCAAGCTTTGAATTATTGTTTTATCATAAGTTTCATGATTTATGGAGATTTTCTATTCAATTTATCAGTCAATCTCTATTCAAAAATAACATTCACTTCCATCTGTACATCTTTCTCTCTGTACTTGTACTGTACCAACAATTACCCCCACCAACAGACACCACCCCCAACCCACCTAACAACCACCACCCCTCCCACCATCTCCACCTGACAACCTCCACCGACCACCATCTCCACCCAACAACCACAACCATCACCACCACCGGGCATGGGGTGGAGACGTTGCTGAACGGTCACAAGTTGAGGTGTCTGGTGAAGCGGGTTCCAGCGCGGGGAGAGTGGGTTCACGTGGGTTCAATTAGGGGATATAAGGTGTCGAACGATGATTTGGTGATAAATGGGTTCCCCTTGTACCCTAAGAGGTCACCATACCATCTTCCTTTCTTACAATTGGAAGATAACCACTAGTTGCTCGCTTTCAACAAAGTGATCACATATATACAAGTGTTTGTAAACGTCATTTGTTGCTAACAAATACGCGATATATATTTATGCAATAACTACTAGGAGCCATGAAGTGACATGTAATGCATTCAAAATGTGATTTTCACATAACAATATTTGTAGGTTTCGCAATCAACACCTAAGATTTGTTTTGTTCAAATGAGTTTAGAAGTCAAGAAACAAATTGTGAGTATTAGAAGGCCAGTTAGATAAATGTTTTTTACTCGTTATTATTTAACTTATTGTAAAAGGACAAAACCTTTTTTATTGAATTGCTTATTCAAATGAGTACATTTGAAGGCATGTGAGTTTTTATCACCTAATTACTTAAATTTCTAGGACCTCCTTAAGTTGATTTCATTAGCTAACTGTGTTGCACTGTATAAGCTAGGTTTTGTGATTTCTGTAACGAACTAGTGGGGTTTCCCGTGCTACGTGGCGGGAACTTGATCTGTATAAGTTCAGATTATTATGGTATTGACATTCGATATAGCAACCAAAAGAGGGGGAAAGGTCTTGCTATGTCCAAACGGATATTGGTGTATGATAGTGATGTTGGGTCGGAATCGCTTCAGTTTGTTTCGTCACTATACATGTACGGTACTGGCACTTGTGTTGTTTACGATACTAAAAACAATTTATTTTGAATACAGCTTCCTTTTCAATAAAATTTATACCTGAATGCCGAGGGAAAAAATTTAAACACAATTGCACATTTTAAAAAAAAGTTAACGACGGCAACTTATTAAAGTAAAAACAAATTAACAAAATATCAAAGGAGTTAAAGTTGCGTATTATTTATGGTGTAAATGATGAAACTAAAAGTTTTTTTTAACGATAAATTTCTTTTATACCTGTCATCTGTGAGACTTGTGTGACAACTCGTATTTTCAGAGGCCATTTCTAGGTACCAGTTCTTTTGAGGTTTGTCTTACATTGTAATTACGTGTTTGAATGAATGAATTGTTTAAATGAATTGTTTGATTATACTTGAATGGTTGTGAGTTATTAGATATTTATGTTTAAAACACTAAGTCACACAAAAACTCCGGGTTACACACCCCGCTTGTGACCGCACACTCTTTGTTCCTTGTTGAATTGTTCTCAGCCCAAACCCTCATCATTTGTGCAGTAAGACACGACCTAAACGAAGCCCGAAGGCCTGGCCCGGCTCACAAATGTAACGAATACACACACATGATTTGTGTGTGACTCTCACAGTTATCAAAACACTCGAAACATAACACCAAACCCTAGCTCCCTCTCCTCTCATTCGAACCCGACGGCAATCCCTCTCTCCCTCTCGAAGATCTTCTTGATTCCATCTTGCTCATTTTGGTTAGTATATTATCACCATTGATCGATTTAGTTCTCTTGTTATATTTGGTTGCATGAGTACTTGATGACTAAGGTGTATTGTTAATTTGTTATGAGAATAGAAGCATGATCTAAGAGTTTGATAAACGACATGATTGAGTATGGTTCGAATCAAGTGTTTGATGTTTATTGAATCGGATTGTATGACATAAATGTGTTCATGATGATTAACTAGTGAACTAGGGTTGCATGATAAAAGATTTCGATGTTTTAGGGATGGGATTTACGGGTTTGAACTTGGTTCATGATGTTAATCTCTGTTAATGAGGAACAATAGCAAAGATCGGTTTATGATTTAGGGTTGATGATAAAGGTTTGCCGATATAATCATGTTATTTGATTTGATCCGATTTGAATGATGATCATGTGTTAATTGCTGTTAATGGATAGATGGTAATTGGGGTTCATGCAAATTAATGTGAAAATTGGTAATTGATTTGTTGACCGAACAAATGTGAACATGTAACCGATTCTATGATTTACGGTCTAACATAACTAAACTGCACACCTGGATGTCGCACACTAGGGTATCGTACAATCTAGATTACATGTTGTACAACCATTTGCTGCACAAAGCTGATCGCACACTTCAACTCGCATAATTCATGTTACATACACCTGGTTAATGCATGTTGTACAACTTCCGATGCACATGGTATAACTCAAAACTGCATGACCGCACACTATGGTGAGACCGCACACTCTCACGTGGACCGCACACTTAATTCGGACTATTGGACTGTTTAAGAAAAGGGGCCATACACTGGAACTGGGCTACACGCAAAAGATGGGCCGCATACTCACGAGATCGCACACCCGAGAGTTGGTCGCACACTCTTGTTTGTGGGCCAGAAGCATTTGGGCCGCACATCAGTTGGGCTCGCACACTGGTACGGAAGTCGCACACTCGTGACGGGCCCATACGTTGGGTCGTACACTTAAACCACATACTTTGGGTTTTGATGTGAACGTATGTTGTGACTGTTATGCCATACATATTTGACTTATATGTTTCGTGATGATCTTTGCTTGTATGCAACTTGTTAGAATACGTGTATTACTTGAATACGAACCTGATTTATATGGTAACCATAATAGGACGTGGTTGACCACATTAGCTCAAGTGACTTTTATCTAAACTAAGGTGAGTTCACACTTTTCGTAAAAACATGTATTCCCGGTGGATTGGGAACGGAAATAACAACTATCTCCTTGTGTGGGATACAACTACGTATTCTCCTTGGGTAGGATACGGGCAACCTTGTCTCCTTGTGTGGGACGGAATGTTAATTTACTATTTATACAACATGTCTTAAGCGGACTAGATGGAACTCTATCTGAAAGTCCCCACACATTTTATACCGATTAATCGTCGAACGAAATATTAGTTAGTAGCGGTATTCGGTCTAACAAGCCTCACACCGTGCGGCAGAGGACGGGAGTGAACTAGTATGCCTGGGCACTGGTTAATGCCCAGGCATACTAGATGGAACTCTATCTGAAAGTCCCCACACATTTTATACCGATTAATCGTCGAACGAAATATTAGTTAGTAGCGGTATTAGGTCTAACAAGCCTCACACCGTGCGGCAGAGGACGGGAATGAACTAGTATACCGATTAATAGACATTGACGCGGGGCACTAAACATTAGGGGTGTGCAAAAAACCGAATTAACCGAACCGTAACCGAATTAACCGACAAAACCGAACCAAATAAAAAACCGGTGGGTCGGTTAATGGTTTTTTCGAAAACCGAAAGTAGTGGGTCGGTTATAGTTATCAATGTTTCCGTACCCACCATAACCGAACCGAACCGACATGTAATAAATCTTTGTAGGATTTACTACTTTTCACCATATTTTTAATATTTGATGTTTTTGACTGAAGATTTTTAGTATTTATGGGTTTTTCATATCGTTTTGTGGTTTTGTTTGAATGTTTATTTGAATTTATGGAATATATTATATCACTTTATTTGAATATTCGATAATAATTAGTATTAATATTATAGATTATATGTATTTTTAATACTATAGGCAATAACAATTTATTCCATGTTAAAAAAATTAAGTTATTTTAGCTAGGCTAAATACACGGTTAACCACCCACAACCGACCCGCTATAACCATCAAAACCGATTAACCATAACCACCATAACCGATCGGTTATGGTTATGGTTTTCCAATAACCGACATCGCGGTTATGGTTATGGTTTTAGGCCAAAACCGACCCAAACCGGCCCATGCACACCCCTACTAAACATAACCACAGTTAGTTTCGGTATGGTACAGGTTTAGTAGCTTAAAACAATAGGGTAGCTCCCCATGACATGTTTTATAAAAACAGAGTAATTTAATAAACTTATGTTCTTGGAATAACACTAAATAACTGTGAACTCGCCAACTCTATGTTGACACGCTACTACATGCTTTGCAGGTCGTTGTGTACTTTGATGGAGCTTGCATGGAGGAGTCGTTGTGGCAGGGAACCATTGTTGGGTTCCTATTAAACATTATGAACTTAAACTATTAATTGGGTTTTGAACTTTATGCTTCCGCTGACACTTAAACTTGGTATTTGGGTATTTGTTTTCGTAAACACTAATTGTATTGATTGTGATGGATTTTATTTACTTTTACTTATTGTTCAATATGATTGGTGACATGATCCTGGTCAATCATACACTTCACGGTAATACCCCGCAAGTGGGTTTTGAGGGTGTGACAACTTGAATCCAAGACCTCACCCTCTCAAGGTGTTAAAGGCTTTGCCTTTCCAGTGGACCACCCATTGGTATGAAACTAAAAGTTAAAAAGGAAACCTCTACCGTTCGTACCGACCTCTAAATATAATTTTTATTAACTCAAAATTTCTAGATATTCATCTTTCTACATATACATATCTCATATTGTTTACGATACCAAAAAACACTTTATTTTAAATACAACTTCGTTTTCAATATAATGTACCAGGAGGGAATAAATTTAAACAAAACTACGAACTATAAAAAAGTTAATATATGCGAGTTATTAGAGTAAAAACAAATTAAATACAAAATAAATTAGTTAAAGATGTATATTATTTATAATGTAAACGGTGAAATTGAAAGTAAAAAAACTCTATGCGGTTCGCATCCACCTTTAACTATAATTTTATTAGTTAAAAAGTTCTGAATATACCATCTTTGTATTAACTAAATAACTGATATAATATATGTCGATATGCATATCTCGAAAAGTAAGAACAGTTCCTAAAAAAGTATACAAACTCGAAAAGTCAAAGGATAAAACAAAAAAGTAAGAAAAATAACGTGGCCAAAATTCAAAAGGAGAAAACTCCATCGTAGCTAGCAACTTATATAATAATTATAAAACACATAAATAATATTAGATATTTATCGCCGTTCAAAAAAATCTTAAATATTTATTGAAATGATAATTAAATTAGAAGATTCGTTATTTACTTTAATAAATAAATAAATAAATAATTATTTTACTATAACTAAATGTATTAGATATTTAATTTAACAGTGTTCTTGAAGCGATGATACTTGAGTAAGCTATAGCAAGTAGCAACACAATCCAAGGAGGTTCGTCTGTACCTCGTCAACAATTTTGTCGGTTATTTACTAATAATAACAATAATAAAAATATTTACTACTAATAACAGCAGCAACAACCACAGCATTAATAATTAATAATAATAATAATAATAATATATAACAACAATAATGATAATATTTAAACGAGATAACATAAGTAAGTAGAATTCTAAGTAAAGTCTCCTGAAGATAAAGAAAAGCAGTTTACAGGATATGGTTTTCAGTTGTCATCAAGGCCCCATTTTCCTTGGGATTCTGATGGTTCTATCACCTTAACTGATCCATCTGTCAACCCCACTGCAAATTGGTTCTGCTCCTGTGGATGTGCTGCCACCACAAGTGGATATGGACTTTCATTCCTGCACAAAACAAAACAAAACAAATGCAACTCACTTTTAATTAACCATCCAAAACACCTCCTCAAATCAAACCTCCGTGTTCTTACCCGTTTGATATTGATGATGACGGTAAATATACTGACGGGGCGATGCGACATCTAAGTTTTAAGCTGTCAGCGTCAAACACACCAATGCTGCCATTGCAAAAGGAAGCATACACTAGTTGACTGTTGCATGAGTATGCAGCATAAGATATAGGTGCTGAAAGGTTGTCTTGTGGGACCCACTGCAATATAGGTTCACATTATTTTAATTCAAAACTGTGATAATAATAATAATATTATTTCTTAACAAGTTTTGTGTAAGGGTGCTCATAAATCGTTGAAACCAATTAAACTTCCCAAAATAAAGCAAGTTTTAGCCAGTTTGAGATTTATGTTGCTCAGTTCCCTGTTTGGTTTTTGAGATGTATGTTGCTTGGTTTGGTTTTGGCGGTTTAGTGGTCCCGCCGATGGTTTGGAACTTGCAACCCGCCATATCCTTTTTTAATTATTTATTTTTTCATTTTTTATGAAATTATTAATGTGTGTACATGTAATATTCGTGATCATTTAAATTCTTTAACACAAATTGTAGTTGGTGGTTTGGCCAAGAACTATTTTCAAAACCAGCTGAACCCAACCATGAACACCCCTATGACTTTTGGGTTTTTGCAGGTAATTCTTAATCTAAAACGATAGAGTGAATGCATTATACCTGACGTATGTGTTCCATCTTGGAGGCGTCATATATAGCGAGCTGTGTTTCATGAGATACCAGCAAACGTGTCTGATCAGAGTGGAACTGCACTCGAGTGTCGCCCGTAGGTGCTTTGCCAGGTGGCAGTTGTATCTGTACCATTTTCCTCTTCTCCCATGAGTCAATGCTCCAAAAACAAATCTGTGCATGGTAACAGCTCATGTAATAATAACCAACAATATGATTCAAAAACAAGATAGCCAGATTTGACCACAAGTCTCACATGAGCATCAGCAGCTGAAGAAACCAATATTTTCAGATGGGTAGAAAAAGCAAGCCCAGTTATCCTCTTCTGATGACCTCTCAGCTTTGATTTCACCTAGGAAGCCAGAATCGATGACATTACTTTACAGTTTACATCCTATGTTTGACCCGTAAAAGATGTATAAAATCGGTAAAAAGAAAAAAATAGTAAAAGATAAACACCTCGTCCACCCGAACGTTATATATGTGAATTGTAGAATCTTCCATGCCGATAGCTATAATGTTGTTATCTTGAGGATGAAATGCTAGGTACGTTGAAGCCGGGGGAGGTGGCATAAATGTTGTCATAACCTAAATATAAAAATTAAAATTAATATAATATAATATAAGATGCAGATTACACGGCGGTTATTGTCAGTTGGAGTATACCTTAAAAGTCATCATGTTGAACAATGAAATTTTTCCACCTGCAGCTGACATCACATAAGAATCATTCTTTGACAGAGCTATGCATGGAACAGCTTCTTCAAGGTTGACACCTGTCACATCATTTGTCATAAGAAGACCACTGTTTGGTTGCCAATGCTGAGGAACAACATTGGCAGTGGCCTTTAAACATCACCCGCTTCAGAAATTAATAATCACTATATCTAAATAAGAAAACAAAAGATATCAATGGAGTAATGCTAATACTTTCCCAGTTGGATTTTGTTCATTGCGGGCCCACTTCCACAGCCGCTGAATACCATTTGATCCGAGGGCTACAATTCCAACTCCTGAATTGGTGTAAAGAAGTCGAGCTACCTGTATATGGTAAACTATCTTGTTCAGCATCATGCAACAATCTTTTCAGAGGTGGCAATGTTTGACAGGTCAAACAGGTAAAATAAACATCTAGCTAAAAAAGAAACGGGTCAAACGGTCAGCATACCCTGTTGGAGGCTTCTGCACTATCTGGCATAGTAACTAGACGGCACTGAGCGGCATCTACAATTTCGGTCAACTGCCCAGGTTTCATCTTATCATTAACATCATCCAGATTCCTTGGCTTTTCCAAGCTTGGACCAGCAGAGTCAACACCATTCTAAATATAACATGAATAAAGATGTAGCATAGTCAGCATGTTGACAAAAAACATATTTATTTATTTATTTGGAGCAAAGTATAGCCGACTCACAAGAAAGTTAGAAGGTCTGACAGGTGAGCTTTTCTCCACTTTACAGCTCACGGAACTAGCATTAGCCAAAGCAGAAGAGCTAGGAATCTGCATCTGATCCATAGAAAACGAAGTACTTATAGAGATCAGATTATGAGTTCTGATTAAAGAAAAGTTAAACCACTTTAACAGAACAGATACCTTGATAGAAGGGGGTTCGATGGAAGATTTTGATGCTTCAAAAGGTGGGGGTTCAGTTGCTCTTAATGATCTCAAACCAGCAGCATTTGCAAGAATCTTGATCCCGTTGTCAGCAGTAGCAACAGCAAGAAGATTTCCTTCTTTGTTAAACCTCAAGCGTGGAAATGTCTGAAAAATCAGTTAAATAGGGATGTATAATGCACCTGCCCGAGTGTATACAACATTGTGGACTAGGAGGTAATTTCAACCCATATACTTATGAATGGGTTAATTTGGCTAATGTTCTATCTCTAAAAGATCATACAAGAAAAATGTTAAGAAATTATCCTAAAAGAAGACGGTTCAAATGAGTCGAATGGGTCAAATCTCACCCAATGTGTCCTTTTAGTTTCAAGACATAAAGCTTCATATATCACCTTATTACAGATATTATATTATTATTATTAAAAAACATTATTTTATAATCATAATAATAAAAAGTAACAAGCTTTGGACAAAAGGTGTTTCCAGTCAACCTGGCCGTTACATGGGCCACTTCAAAGTGTGAAGAAAAAGAGGCAGCTAACACGTGTATACTAACCGGGAGTCCACCGTCGGCTTCTGTACTAGTGAGCATATTGATGCTATCCATGTCCCAGAACTTTATTTGGTTTTCTTCACCAACAGCCAAAAAGTGGTTCTGAGTTGTGTCAAACTGTGCAACTCCACTTAATTTCTTTCTGAACCCAGCATAAGTCTTCTTAAGGGCTCCTTCACTTTCATTCCATTCAACAAGAAAAGACTCCCCTTCTTTGCTTGTTCCACAAGAGAACAACCTAAAACAAAGCATTTTAAACCGTAACAGTCAATAGTTTCACAATTAACATTTTTCTATCAGCAAATAATACAATTTTCAAACATGTGTTTATAAATGTACTCAAGAGACTGAACAAAAGTCAACAGTAAAAGTCACTTATATTTTTTTGGTGAAATTCAACAAACTTACCTACTGCCATCAGCACTGTATAGCATAGTGGTGCAGCCATGACCTGGAGCAGCATAGTCAACTCGAGATCCCATGTTGTCATAGAGCCATGCCTTAATCTTACCATCAATTGCAGTTGAAAATATGAACTGAAATTTACAGGCAAATTTTAACTTTTATTAGAAATACGCAAAATCAAGTATAGTTATAACTAGTAAATTTCTCCCGCGCCTTGTGGCGAAACATAAAGTAACGCGAATTTATACCGTCTAATGAAAACGTATTATAGTTGACCTGACTCGTTTTCCGAACAAAATTTACGTCAAACATAGCCCAACTAAAAACGTACACAAAAATAAGTACGAAAACGGTTTAGATTTGACCCGACTTATTTCATGAAAAAAAAATTACGTTGAAACGTGAGAAAATAGTGTTTTTTAAGTTAAACGATGGTACCGTGTTGCGGCAGCGTCAAAACGTAAAATAACTAATGAAAACGTATTATATTTGATGCGACTCATTTCCGAACAACATTTACGTTAAAATGTAGACCAACATAAATATATGCACGAAAACGTATTATATTTGACCCGACAAAATTTACGTAGCGTAAACCAACTTGAATGTATACCGGCACGTACATGTATAAAAATAAGCACTTAAAACTCAAGAGGGTCAAAATGACATTTCATAAAGTTTTTAGAAAGTTAAGGGGGTGTAAGTGTCAAAACTGAAAGGAGGGTTAAAGTAAAAAAAAAAGACAAAAATCAACCAAGAAAAAGGTTACTGTAGTGCCGATGTGACGGACGCTATAGTAACCCTAACTTGTGTGTAAATAATATTTATTATTATTATTATTATTATTATTATTATTATTATTATTATTATTATTATTATTATTATTATCATTATCATTACTATTATTATCATTATTATTATTATATGTATGCAAATACATGTATGATGTATCCTGAAATACCTGGATAGTCTCTTTCTGATGAGGGCATATAGAGTAAACAGGTGCTTCATGACCTTCAAAATTAAATAGCTTCCGTCCAGTTAAATCCCACACCTGATCCATTTCCATGTTAGTATCTTGCCAGGAAAGGAAAAATACTTTTCTTGCTATCTGTAGAATTATTCAAGGTTCTAGATATTATTGTACACCTTTATTAACTTATCATCCCCACAAGTAACAACACACAGTTGTTTGTTTGGATGAGCAAATGCTAAGTCATTCACTCCTCCAACATGAGCATCAATCTGCAGGAAGAAGTAGAAGAGGTGGTTTAAAATAAAACAGGAAAATCACACATTTCTTGCTGAACAAGCAACATTGCTCAACTCACCTCTAACTGTTGGCGTAAATCATTTGGCGCAGCATAAGCGTACAAATGGATTAAATGCTTATTAAAAGCAGCACCTATAGCATCACAAACAGCTCGTCAAGAGTCCAACTTCAAAAAAAAAAAAAAAGATAAAAACATACTTACCAATAATATTTCCGTCTGGACTCCACCTAACACGGTTCACAGAAACTGGTGCATCCTTTACAAAAGATGCCTGCACAATTAACATGATTGTGAGACTAACTCGCCACACTCTTATAAAACTTCGATAACACGAAATATGCCAAATGTGTTGCGTCTTATGTAGATTATGCACACCAAATTTAATGATTTACATATTTCATAAATTAACTAATTATACCTTATATGAAATGCAAGGCACAAGAGATGGTTTTCAAATAATTCGATGAAAAAATATAGCCAAACCTGGAAGGACAAAGAACAAGATGACATATCCCATATCTTGAACGCTTTTGATGCCAGTTTTTCACGTGACCCGGCTTCCCAAAGAGTGATTTCACCATTGACAGATCCAACTACAAGATTGAAATCAGAAAAAAGGAAACAATGTATATGATTATGAAGTCAACCTTCTACACAACCGAAGTTAAATATCATTTCAAGCAGAAATACATTTTTTTATCATACCAAGAAGCAACGTTTGGTGAGAAGGATGAAAATCCATGCTTGTGACAGTGGATCCTTGATGCATGCTGAAAGCTACTGTTCTTGGCAAGTCCTCCACTGACCAATTAACTTGTGGTCTTGAAGTTTGGTAAGTAACCTAAAGAAGTGCACCAAAATGCTAATGAATTTCATGGAAGTTTATGTACAAATATGTGAAATGCAAATATTAATCAAGGTTACCTCTTCTACAGGCTGTGCAGGGCGCAAACGTTTCATTAACTGTTCATGATCGGCATTCTGATATTCAGCCATACCAAGTGGGGCAAGGGGCGTTGCAGGGCGTTTTAAAAAGGATACTAGATAACATATATAAAAATACAAAGTAATTAATCTCAACATGCATTCTAAGTTAACTACCATACACATGCATAACAAGTTGAAAGCGCAACCCTAACCTTGATTTGGTGGGCCCGCTAACGATGATGCAGAAACAACACCTGCCTGAACAGACGAAGAAGCAGCAGCATTTGCCATCCACCCTGCTAAAGCATTAGCATTTGCAGTGGCTGCAGCGGGGGGAAACGGCTGCAACAAAAAATATTCAAAAAGTCAATTAGAAGATCAGTTGACCTTTGCTTTACAGGGGAGAAATGTGAATATAGACTAAAAAAGGAAACATACACCATGTGCTCCAAGTGAAGTATAAGCCATGGGTTTTGTGACTGCACCAGGTGGAAGATTGACCGGTGTAGGTACAATGGTGCCATTTGGAGGTGTGCATGTATGATCTGCAAATAAAGTCTTGATATCTGGGTTTGGCCTTGGATTCTTACACAGCTGGTGCTGCCAATTTAAACTGGATAGACCACAAAATGATTATTTATATTCCATTCCAGTTTAAACAAATTACAAATCTATAAAGAATGCAGCATCTCTGAAATAGAAGCTTTACCTTTGATTAATCAGAGTCCTCAATCTTGATGACTTTAAAGTAGGGAAAACAAGCTTCTCACGGAAAAGGGGATTTGCTTCTATAAGCTTTTTCAGCTCAACCAGCATAATGCTACGAGCTGTTTTAGTATCACCATACTTAGACAACTGCTCATTTTCTCTATATTTAAAAAAAGGTTTAGTAAGAAGAAAAAAAACAAGAGAAACCATACAATATAACAACTTTAGGCAAAAAGCACATTACCTGAAATTTGTAAGCGTCAGCAGCTGTGTAATCTCCTTATACAGATCTTCATTGAATGTTGAGAATACTTTTAAATCATTTACCAAAATCTCCACCGCTTTCGCCTTATCTTGCCTAATAAAGTCAATTACAAACATAAACGCATGATCCGCAACACATTTAACAGATAGTATTTGGTCAACCCATACCTATCAAGAGCTTCAAGATACTTCTGTTTCCTGATTTCGAAGAAAATCTTCATCGAGTACCTGTTATCATCAACCTTGGTGTATCCAGACAGGTACTTTTCTACTTCATCCCATTCACCAGCATGAACTTTCTCCTCAAAATATTTAACATTAAAGAAAAAACCAGACTCTTGCTCAAGCCTACACAAACACGAAATTGTATCAGCCAAAAACTATATCACACTTCCTCTGAATGAGATCCTCACCATTAACAAAATGAATAAGAATGTTAAAAAAACCATAAACCTAAACAGACTAAACTAACACTAGAATCTAGCTTAGTTCCAAACTGGTAACACTAAAACCTAATTTACAAACTCATCCAACATTTCCGCAACAAATCACATAATAATCAGGTCAAAACTCCGAAACACCGATTAACTTTTGACAATCATCAAACTATTCAACAATACAAACCGAGGACGTAACATCGAAACAACAAATTAAACCTTGAAAACACAATACAACAACAACACATAAACGATCTACACAACCTCTGTCATGAATCCTACACGTCGCGATAGAAGATGTACTTACATAGAGAGAAAACAAGAACCTGTGTACGACCTACTTTAAATAAGAACCTCACCATTAATCCATTATCAGAACAAGTGAGAACGTTAAAACAAATCATAAACCAAAAATACACTAAACAAACACTAGAATCTAGCTTATTTCCAAAACTGATAACACTAGAACCTAATTCACAAACTCATCCAAAATTCCAAATTCCTCCAACAAATCACACAATAGTCAAGACAAACACTCGTTAACTTCCGTCTAACAGTTCAACTGTTCCAGCATCAATAACCGTCCAACTATTCAACACTACAGACAGAGGAAGTAACACCAAAACAACAAATTTCATCTCGAAAACACCATACAACAACACAAAAACGATCTACACAACGTCTTCCGTGACTCCTACACACCTAAAACAAACTAAATTAAGACTAAAATCTTACTTAATTCCAAACTGACAACACGAAAACCTAATTCACAAACTCATCCAACATTTCCCCTACAAATCACACAACAATCAGGTCAGACCTCAGAACCACTCGCTAACTTTCATCTCACGGTTCAAACACGAATAATCGTCAA
The DNA here is from genome assembly GCF_002127325.2 of Helianthus annuus. Lineage (NCBI taxonomy): Eukaryota > Viridiplantae > Streptophyta > Magnoliopsida > Asterales > Asteraceae > Helianthus > Helianthus annuus. Next base: position 67,848,165 of record NC_035443.2, read on the forward strand.
AATTATCAACAAACTTCACCACAAAAACACGATACAACAACAACAACAACACAAACGATCTACACAACGTCCGTCACGAATCCTACACATCGCGACAAAACATATACTTACAAAAACAGATACATACATATAGAGAGAGAAACAACGAGCTACCTGTGTACGGCCTCCTTAAACTTCTCCTCTTCGAGAAACTGCAGTATGAGAAACACCAATTCCCGACTCAGTGACGACATTGAACCAAAATACGATCACGAAACACACAGAAACAGAGTCAATTCCGGCATCAAATAGATCAAATCTCGAGAAATCGAACGGAATCAGGTTTATCGCTAGGGTTTTGAGGTAAAAAGTGAAAGGTTTTAATTTCAAAGGCTGCGAAGAAGATAGAGAGAGAGAGAGAGAGAATGAAAGTGTGGTGGGGGACTCGGTCTCGCGATCTTCGATGCGTTTTTTGGCAGAAGAGTCTCCTACCTTTATCTACTGTCTTATCAGGATTATAAGTAAAACTGCTTATCAGAGGGTTAGATGTGTGAGGTGATAAGTTGGAGTGATTATCGTTTCGTGAAGTGGTGGATGACGTGAGTGTCCTGTTTGGCGGATTTGAAATGAATTATTGAAATTGGTTGAGGATGGGTTTCAGTTACGGTACTCCGGGGTTGTTTTGAATTTTATTTTTTTATTTGAAGTGTCGCTTTCGGCTCGCCTGCGAGATTTTTATTGTCGCGGGTTTTTGGTTTTGACGAGAAATTGGAGGTGCGGTTGAGGTGGTGGGAGATTCATGCTTTATGGATAAGTGGGACCAACCTTCTAGTCTGCTAATGTTTTTTCTTCCAACGTTAATTTTATGTTTTTTCTTATAAATTTAATTTTTTAATAGTAACAACACCAAATCACTATTTTTTATTATTGTAACTAGGGTAGTTGTCATCTGCGCGTTGTGCGACGACGTGGTTGGAATTCAAAAACAATAGCACATCATGACAACTGATAAATAAATTCGTAAAATTAAATAAAATGATATCTAAATGTGTTATGCTATTTGCGTCATAACTCGGGTCTGAACATCAAAATAACAAGAAAAACTAAAACAATATAGTAAATAACAAAGATAAAAAGGGTAAACGAAAAATAAAACGATAGAAACTCAGCCGGTTTCGATGCACTCGTTATAGCAAAGAAAAAAAAGTTAAAAAATATTTTCAAAAGAGTATCGACGCGTTCGTTAAAAAAACTAAACTAAATAAACTTTCACCACACTCGTTATAGCAAAGAAAAAAGAGAAGTTAAAAATATGTGTCACACCCCAACTGATGGCGGAATCATCGGGGCATGGCACTAGGCGAATCAGATTGCTCAAGAGAATACATAACAACTATTTAGTGATAATATTTAATGCGTTCATTATCCCATACTAATAAACAATACATCACTAAACAGTTATACAGATTTCATGTTCTCTCAAACAATACAAATCCGACAACCTAGATTTATGGTGAGTTTCTAGACTTCCTAGCTTGATTTCGAGATAGTCTGCGATTTAACCTGCAACATACGTTAAAATAGCGTCAATACAAAAGTATTGGCGAGTATACAGGTTTAAAATTGTATAAAGTAGATAAAAGTGCTGCTAATTTCCACATACATAAACGAGATACACAACATATACACTACAAAACAAGTACTACCAGCTAAGTCACTCGATGCTAGCTAAGATGGGACGTCGCGAGTAAAAGTCCTAGCACATATGTATCAAGCATCACGTGTAAATATGTACAACAGTAATTCGCATGTGATAATAGTTTTAGAGTATAAACTGCGTTTTGATAGGTGCGATTTCAATAGGAACGTATGTTACACCCCAAAGTGTGTTTAAAGTGTTTAAAAGGGGGTCAAGTATACTCATTGTTGGTGTTTAACAGGTAAACACAACTTGATTTGATTGAATTGGAGAGAGAGAGCGTCTGAGTTAGCCTGTGAACAGTAGCATAAGTCGTTGGATAGCGTGTAAACAGTGCGTCGGATGAGATGAGTGTCGAATGGCGAGTCGAACAGGTGATAACCCATTCGAACAATTGACCATTCGAATGAGTGCGAGTGTTTTGAGAGTTTTTTAGAGGGACAGACTGTTCAAACGGATGGTCATCCGATCGGATGGCCATTCGAGTGAGTGTTCTGTTGTGGAAGATTGTGTTAGAACTTTTGAAGTTTTCGTTGTAGTATAATTCAAGTCATTCGATCGGATGGTCATCCGGACGGATGGCCATTCGATCGGATGGCTATTCGAATGAAAATTTGGTAGTTTGAGATATAACTAAGTTGTTTTGAACATGGAATAGTATAAAAGACAAATCACCTGGTCGAAGGGTCATTCGATCAGATGGTCATCCGCTCGGTTGATCATTCGATTGGTTAATCCGTTGTTTTGCAACTTTGTAAAATTTCTAAGTTTAAAAGTTTGAGTTTAACGGAGACGACGAAACGACGTGTCAAATGACGGAAATACCCCAAGTCCAGCTCGCTCGATCGGATGGGAACCACCCCATTCGATCAGCTTCGCTGTTCTTGCAGGAGTTTCGGGTCTGACCAGTTGGTCGGTCATCTTCTCCGGTGGAAATCCGTTCTCAAGCCGGCTCTCAATTAAGAAATGAGCAGGGAGCCTGAATGAGCCTAGATTCCATCGGGTTTTTGTATGAAAGTTTGAAGAAAAGTCGGATTTAGTTGAAAAATGTTGAAAACTTGTTGAGATTCGTGTTGAATAGTGTGGATATTGATGTGTGTAAAATGCAACATATAAATTACATCAAATGAGACATAAAACTAACCCTTTTTTAGTACTAATGTTGGAAAAAGTGTGCTTTTGTCTTCCTTTTGTATTTTCAGGGTTAAAAGAGCTTAATTGAACAAAAAAAAGCAAAAACACAGAAAATCTAACATAAATACAAAGAAAGGAATAAACGTGTCATGCCCGACCCCTCGACGGCATCTTCCCAAGCAAAAACAAGACAGCAGAAGGCTGAACACGCCTCGTGCCCATTGGACACGGGGGCGTGCCCAAGTATCCACAGAAAAGACAAAGTTGTAGAAGCTTCTATTTCCCAACACGGGGGCGTGCCCAGCGGACACGGGGTCGTGGTCAATGCTAAGATTCGCAGAATCCAAGCAAATCTTGATAGTACAGATACGCTTCTGCACACGGGGCCATGCCCAGCGGACACGGGGGCGTGGTCAACTAATGCAGACAAACTGCAATTGATGAAGAAAGAGAAAGTGGGTGGACATGGGGTCGTGTTCGGGCTTCTGTGCAAGCTATAAATAGAGGTGCTTGGTTAACTTCAAAGGCATCCCTTGACAAACCACCTCTCTCACACTTCACCTACACTCCACCACCACCACAACACCATCATCCACCACCATCATCCATCATCCATCATCCATCATAGAGTGTGTGTAGTAGTCTCGGGATCCAAGATTGATATTAAGAGTTCTTGACAATCAAAGGCCATGTTTGCCTAAGTCTCTTACATCACTTGGTGAAGACAAGCATTTAGTGTAATACTTTTTATTTTAATCTTTCGCACTTTTTATTTGGTTACGTATTAATGACTTTAATAACTAGTTTCTTATGTTGAAGGTGACACTTCCTTATCATTTGTCCGTGGTGTCTTGGCGTTATTTTACTGTCTATATAAAATAAAAGATTTACACCATTCATATCTCTACGGTCTATATAGAGATATGTTGGCTACCTGGCGGGGGGGTTAAGGGAATGGTTTGGTAAGGTTCTTGCCTTGTTCAGTGTATAGATCCTGCAAGGACCTGGGTCAAGCTTACTAGGACCTCCTTCAATACCCACCGGTATTGGATGGCGGGGGTGCGAATGGCTTGATCCCCTCATATGTAAACTACTATTAATACATTAACCCCGCTACTTAGGATTGTATCCTTGCTGACTCAAACTACTTAGCCGAGGGGTAACCTCACCTTCAAAAGATGGGCCTACCACATTACGCATTAATAACTTAATTAATTATCTTTCAATAATTCACCCATACGCAATGCACTAGCCGATCTTGGGGCTAGCATCAATCTCATGCCCGCATCAATGTTTGACCGACTCGGACTAGGGAAAACAAGCCCTACAAAAATGAGCATACAACTCGCAGATAGGTCCATCAAATACCCACGAGGTGTCGCTGAGAATCTATTGGTTAAAGTCGGAGACTTTGTCTTCCCAGCCGACTTTGTCATACTAGATATGGAGGAAGATACCGAAGTACCACTCATCTTAGGGAGGTCATTCCTAGCTACGGCCCACGCAGTGGTAGACATGAATGGGGGAACACTAACATTGAGGGTTGGGGACAAGGAAATGAAGTTTGGAGTTGGGAAAAGAGTAGAAGATGATGACCCGGGCAACTACTTGAAAGTCATAGACTCAAGTTTGGATGATGCTCTCCGACGGTGCAACATGGGATGTACACCATCCCACTTGGGTAACATATGACTGGCTTTGGGTCTAGCCAAGGACCCTTATAAACGTGGCGCACCACGGAGGCATTCCGCGGAACTATCCTTAGTTTTAGTATTCGATTAACCTTTATGCTTTCTAGTTTAGTTTTAATTTTCAGGAATAAAACACACTCGGGATGGTGATAGATACTAAGAGAAGCTTGAACCAACACCCCATGCTCAAAAACAGAACCACCCGACACTTTTTCTTCATTACAGCAAGTTCAGCACGGGGCAGTGCCCAGCCAACACGCCCCGTGCTCAAGGATCTGCAGAAAAACGCCCAGTTCAGGTAACTGGACACGGGGCATGCTCACTGAACACGCCCCAGTGCCCAGCCGTCTGTTGCTTTCTGTTACTAGCGATCTAAACACAGGGCCGTGCCCGGTCACCACGGGGTCGTGTCCAGACGCCCAGTAACATAAATTTTTGTTTGTACACACCTTTTTACACATTCAATCAACCAAAACTTATTTTTGGGACACATTGAGGACAATGTGTAATTTAAGTGGGGGGGGGGATGCTAAAACCTTAAATTTTGCAAGTCCTAATTACAAGCCTTACACAAAACTCTATTGGAACCGCTAAACACCCTAAATTTTTTCAAAATCTTTTCATTTTTTACTTGTCTTGGTTTAAATTGGGAATAACAAGTTCAAAAAGGTTATATTTTTACAAATTTACAACCGATAGCGTCGTGATAAAAAGAACCAACATATGAAAATTATGAAATGGCATGACAAATCTAGTTAAAATTTGATTATATATACTTGATCACATTAAAAACCCATTCCCACAAAAGTGAGTTTTGAGCCTTTAATTTAGCATATAAATACACATCTTTAAAAATAAATGCTCATCTTTCGTTTCTTGTGTGAATAGCCGCTTGGTTTCTTACGACTCTAGAACTTTCCATGACGATACATTCCCGGTCCTTATCAACTTAAACCCAAGTAAGTAAATGATGGAGGCATTAGGACTAACCCTTTTTCTTTCAACACCATTATTTTTCTTTTTTTTTTACCACCTACCCAAAATCCCCCTAGTTAACCCCTTTGAGCCTAAATCTTTTCATTTCTAAACCTACAAAAAAAAAAAAAAAAACCTTTACCCACCAAAACCCTTTTTATTTTAAACCCTTTATTTTAGTAAAAAGCTCGGTTTTCTTGTGACATTCTTAAAAAAAATCTCTATGAAGTCTTGCAATAAACAAACAAGTTCATCAAAAAGAAACTTTGTTTGAAAAATGCTTCATTTAAATAAAAATTCACAAAAACAAAAAGTTTTACGAAAACCGACGCTTTTTACGCCTTTTGCCCTTTTCTACTAACCACTAACCCAAAACCACCTACCTTTAACCCAAGCCCAACCCTTCCCCAAAAGTCCTCTTGATATTTACAAAGTTTATAGTTAAAACGTAGGAGGATTGATTGCTTGGCAAGCATATGGTAGAAGTAAGTTCCATGCCGGTCTCGAGTGTTTCACAAAAATACATATTCGGCCGAGTGTTGAGTGATCTCCCGTGAGGTATGTGAACTTGTATATAAATGGAATTTTAAAGAGGCATGTTATGCCCAAATAAGTAATTTCTCTTATGTAATGTTCTAAATAAATCATAACGAATAGGATTGTAAATAGCTTAAAAATAAAGCCTAATAAAGATCTTGGAATCCCGACACTCAAGACAAGCCCAAAACTTTCTCTTCTACCCATTCCATTTGGGAGTGTAAGCCACATTATAAAGAGTTTTGCTTGAGGACAAGCAAAGATTCAAGTGTGGGGGTATTTGATGTGTGTAAAATGCAACATATAAATTACATCAAATGAGGCATAAAACTAACCCTTATTTTAGTACTAATGTTGGAAAAAGTGTGCTTTTATCTTCCTTTTGTATTTTCAAGGTTAAAAGAGCTTAATTGAACAAAAGAAGCAAAACATAACAAAATCTAACATAAATACAAATAAAGGAATAAACGTGGCATGCCCAACCCCTCGACATTATCTTCCCAAGCAAAAACAAGACATCAGGAGGCTGAACACGCCCCGTGCCCATTGGACACGGGGGTGTGCCCAAGTATCTGCAGAAAAGACAAAGTTGTAGAAGCTTCTATTTCCCGACACGGGAGCGTGCCCAGTGGACACAGGGCCGTGGTCAACGCTAAGATTCGCAGAATCCAAGCAAATCTTGATAGTACATATACGCTTCTGCACACGGGGCCGTGCCCAGCGGACACAGGGGCGTGGTCAACTAATGCAGACAAACTGCAACTAATGAAGAAAGAGAAAGTGGGTGGACACGGGGCCGTGCCCAATGGACACGGGGCCGTGTCCGGGTTTCTGTGTTGGCTATAAATAGACGTGCTTGGTTCACTTCAAAGGCATCCCTTGAGAAACCACCTCTCTCACACTTCACCCACACTCCACCACCACAACAACACCATCATCCACCGCCATCATCCATCATCCATCATCCATCATAGAGTGTGTGTAGTAGTCTTGGGATCCAAGATTGATAGTAAGAGTTCTTGACAATCAAAGGCCATGTTTGCCTAATTCTCTTACATCACTTGGTGAAGACAAGCATTTAGTGTAATACTTTTTATTTTTAATTTTTTCGCACTTTTTATTTGGTTATGTATTAATGACTTTAATAACTAGTTTCTTATGTTGAAGGTGAAACTTCCTTATTATTTGTCCGTGGTGTCTTGGCGTTATTTTACTGTCTATATAAAATAAAAGATTTACACCATTCATATCTCTACGGTCTATATAGAGATATGTTGGCTACCTGGTCGGGGGTTAAGGGAATAGTTTGGTAAGGTTCTTGCCTTGTTCGGTGTATAGATCCTGCAAGGACCTGGGTCAAGCTTACTAGGACCTCCTTCAATACCCACCGGTATTGGATGGCGGGGGTGCGAATGGCTTGATCCCCTCATATGTAAACTACTATTAATACATTAACCCAGCTACTTAGGATTGTATCCTTGCTGACTCAAACTACTTAGCTGAGGGTAACGTCACATTCAAAAGAGGGGCCTACCGCATTACGCATTAATAACTTAATTAATTATCTTTCAATAATCCAACCCTTTAGGATTATATCCTTGCTGACTCAAACTACTTGGTTGAGGGTAACGTCACCTTCAAAAGAGGGCCCTAATACTATAACTAAGATAATCTCTTAAAAAGTGCAAAAGTGCGGAAATAATCAAAGGTTACACTAAAGGCGAGTCGGATCCAAGTGATTCATCTTGTCTATCTGTTTTTTTTTCAGCATTTTTAGTTTTTATTTTCATGTTTAAACCTTTTTCTAAACTTTTAATTTGATTAGACGTTGAGGATAAACTGGTATTAAAAGCTCTTGTGTCCTTGGACGACCTCGGTATCTTACCAACGCTATACTACGCTCACGATGGGTGCAGTTGCCCATATGTGTGTTTAGTGTTAGTAGAATATCATGTTTTATAAATTTAAAACTTGACTAAAGTGTTAAAAAGGGCTAAAAATATATATAAAAATATATAACGCTACACACACATCAATATCCTCTAGATCTGAACGATTCTTGGTGAGATGACATCACACTTTGGTTTACATAAGAAACCGAGTGAGAACTTCCTTCGAGATGTTCAAATCAGACGATTTCAAGAAGGAAAAAACAGTGATTTCGATGGAGAAAACGATGAAGAAGTGTGCGGTGATGAAGATTGTACAAGATTTGAAGAGAAACACTTATGAAATAGCCTTGAATCGTGGTGAAAAGTGACTGGAAGTGACTTAGGAGTGAGTTGGTCGGATGAGAGAACCAAAGTGTTGAAATGTGACACAATGGCCCTATGCATAGGCAAGAGAGAGTTAAGGCGGTGGAAATGGTGGGTCGGATGGCCATCCGATCAGATGGTCATCCGGACGGATGCCCATTCGATCGAGTGGTCATTCGATCGGGCGGTTTGTGCGAGTTGGTTTTCCGACTTTCGTTTTGTTCAACATGTTTTGTTGCGTTAAGCATTGCGGACACATTAAGCGTTTTAGCGATATAAGTAGCGTTGTGTTAAGTATGATAGATTGAGTTGCGCGTGCTGCGAGTGCGCGTTTAGATAGTTTCAACACTTTTACTATTATTATTATTATTATATGGATAACAAGTCATAGCATAAGTAATTGCGTTTAGTTTGCGTTAGCATTGCGTCGCTTTACGACGATCGAGGGGAACTGCTTAAGTACTCACGCAATGTCGTCGATAGCGTGATTGCGTTGCATCACGACGATCGAGGGGAGTAGTTTAAGTGCTCACGCGATGTCATCGTTAGCATTAGTGTAAGCGCTGTGATGTGCGATATAGTGTGTTGAAAGTATGTGAGTATATGCGAAAATATGCAAAGTAGCGATATAGTTAAATTATGATCTGAATCTCTGGTGCTAGGCATAACGAGTGTAACGAGAGTAACAAGCACGAAGGTGCGGGTTGTTACAATATGTCTAAAATGGTATTAACGTGTTCATTAAAAAACTATGTAGGGTAGAAAAGTAATTAGGTTAAAGTAAAAAAAAAAAGAATAATTAAAGGAGTAAATTTCACTTTTTGTCATTTATGTCTTATCTGAATTTTGAAACGTGCCCTTTAAAAGTTTTAATTTCAGTTTATGCCCTTAAATCACATGTTTTATATCACTTTAAGTCTTTTACACCAAATTGAGTTAGATTACTTAGTTAAGTTTATTTAATGCAAGGGTATTATTGGTATTTTAATGAAATTTACTCTAATTAATAATAAAAAAGATAAACTATTAATCTTTGACTAAAAATGCAGAATATTCAAAAAAGAACTTTTTTTAATAAACATCAAAACTTTACAATCTTTTTGAGTAAATATGATCTGGGTTTGTGATTTTATCAATTTTCCTCGTGCGTTCTTGTAATGGCGCATGGCTCCTTTAGCAGTGAGTCGAACTTTAATCATCTAGTTTCCTTAATAAGGGTTTAACGAAGCTAGTGGGTGAACCCTTCTAGTCATTGACATTCTTGCAGCAGGAGCCATGCTGCAATTCAAAGGATAATTATTAATCAATTAAACAAAAACAGATTAAATTTGCAACAAAGATACAAACAATATGCAATTATCACTTTGTACACACTTACTTTATGTTTTGTTCATGGATGATTTGAGCTGCTGACAAACTAGATTGTAGAATTGCCTTCAACTTACTCTTGCCATCACTTACATTAAAACTATAGAGCAAAACAACTCAAAATTGAAAAAAAATGTAAGCATCATAACTTAATCTCACCTAATTACAATCTACAAGACAATAAACACAAATCATATGGTGATGCAAATAAACCTATGGATTAATGTTGGTGCAGTTGTCTGTCGACTTCATCTTCGTTCGAGTCTTAGATTAGAACTGATTGTATAATGCACGTAAAACGAGGAAATGGATTTTATAGGTGATTCCGCTTGAAATGACACATGGTCATTTCAAGCGAAATCAAGTTCATCACTCCAAGTGAAATCAGGAATATTAGTGTTTGTCGTGATTCCGCTTGAGATGTGATTCCGCTTGAGCATGTTCAAGCGGAATCACATGCCTATATATATCCTCCCGAGTGAAATCAGTTGTAACATTCATGTTTCCGACTGCAAAGCTTCGTCGAAGTGTCTCTGTGCTGTAAACTGCTTCTGTGATCAATAAACAAGACAATTAATAGTGAATTCAAGCTAAACAAAGACAGAATCAATGAATTCCGCCTCTGATTCTCTCTGAGCACTCTTCTGATCGACTCGTTAGGTCGTTTCATGATCCTACAAGTGGTATCAGAGCTTAGGAGGAAGAGTTCTTACCGTTTAGCTCGTTTTCGCTGGAAAATTCTGATTTCTACACCTTCTTTTCACAATTTTTCAAGTTTTCACGGTCAATATGGTCTGAGTTTTTGATATTTTGTGTAAAACAGTACTTTAACAAACCCTAGAAAGTTTGAGATCAAAACTCGGCCTAAAACTAACAAAAAATGGACTGAAACTTGATTCCACTTGAACGAGTAGTGTGTGTTTCCGCTTGAAAAAGTGTGACATTTCGAGCGAAATCAAGTATTCCGCCTGAAAAGTTCTTATTCTGCTTGAAAATTTGAAGCGAAATCAGTGTTTCCGCTTGAATTGGGTGATTCCGTTTGAAGATCACCTGATTCCGCTTGAGTTGTTTTGATTTCGCTTGAGTAAATCATTTGATTCCGCTTCAGATTGTTTATTCCGCTTGAAACATTTCAAGCGAAATCAGTTGTTCTGCTTCAACTAGTGATTCCGCTTGAGAAGTTTCAAACGAAATCATTTGATTCTGCTTCAGGGTGTTATTTCGCTTGAAGAGGGTCTGAAGTTCAAATTCATATTTCGCTTGAAAGTGTGTTTGTGATCATTTGTGTAAAAAATTAAGTGGAATTGTTTGATATATGGACAACATGTTTGATGAAAAAGAAAACTATTATTTTGAAAGATTTAATGATTGGCATCAAGGGTATATAGATGATAGTTATAGAAGTGTGAGAAAGGATGGTTGGGTAAAAAGGTTTAAATATTTTGTGTGTTTGAAAAATGAAACATTGGATGATCTAGTAAATCGATATAATGTTTTACTAGGTTACCTAGAAGATCATGAAATTTTCTTATCAGATGCTGAAAAAATAACAAAGTTTGCAAATGCATTACCTGTTGAATGGATTGAATTTTTGAAAAATTTTAAAAAAGATTCAAATTTTTCAAAATTACATCTAAAAGAATTCATCAGCAAACTTAAATCTCATGAATATGAAAATGTAAAGAAAAGGAAAGAATTGATGGATAAAGTAAAAATGAATCTAGATGAATTAAATTTAGATGTGATAAATGAAATTAACAGAAGAATCAATGTTTGTTGGGCAGCAAAAAGAAATTTGAAATACGATAACAAGAGGGGTTGTTATATTGATGAGAGTGCAAATCCTCTTGATTTCGTTAAAATCTTTTGTGCAGGAACATACAAGATAGAAACAAAAGAAGTTCCAAAGAATGAAGAATTTGTGAAGATTGGATCCTCAAGTTCTAAATCGGTGTGCTCTAAATGTGATAAACTTGAGACTAAAAATGGCAAACTCTTGAAGGATGCGGAAAGTTTGACATTGGAAGTCAAGAAGTTGAAAGATGAGAAGCAAACTGATGATAAACATGTTCTTATTTTGCAGGGAAATTGTGAGAAACTGAAATCTGAAAATGTTAAACTGTTAAGTGACTTGAACAGTTTGACATTAGAAAACAAGGTTTTGAAAGAGAAAGAAAATGAGTTTGAAAGCAAAAAGAAATCTTCAGAAAATGAAGATTTCTGGATAAAGCTAGAAAACAAAAATTTGAAAGCAAATGAAACAAAATTTCAAGAACAGATAAAAGTTTTGGAAAATGAAAAGTCTGTTCTTGAAAACATTAAGATTGTAAATGAAAAAACAATCAAGTCTCATTTTGAGAGAATATCTCAGCTTTAAAATGAAGCTGAGAATTCAAGAGCTAAAATTGATGAGCTTGAAAAGAAATTGAAAGGTTTTGTGACTTCATCAGAATTTTTGAAGCATCCTTGTCCAAAACCGATCAATTCTGTTCCAATAAGTGACAGTGTCACAAATTTTGACAAAGTCAAAATTGAAGATTGTGATGAGAAATCTGATGATGAAAATGAAAAAATTGAAAAAAAGAAATTATTTTTGAATTTTGACAAAGTCAAAATTGAAGATTGTGATGAGAAATCTGATGATGAAAATGAAAAAATTGAAAAAAAGAAATTATTTTTGAAATTAAAAGAAAAATTTCAGAAAACGAATGTGCATTCTACAGAAAAAGGTGAATGTTCAAAGCAAAAACCTTTGGAAAAGAATGCAGATTCAAAACAAAAAATGAAAAATAAGAAAATTGTTCAAAAAGAAAATAAAAGTTCATCAGATCAATCATCCAATCGCAATCAAAAATCAAAAAAATTGAAAAATGAAAACTCAAAAATAGTTGGTGATGAGTGGTGCAGGTTTGATCGCAGTGCTTCAAAGCCAAATCTAGTTTTCAGGAGAAGTGATGACTACCACAAAGCCAGACAATTCTATGATCTGAGCGTTTGGTGTGAAAGTGGTAAATGGTACGATAAAAGAATGTGTTACACTTGTGGTGTTCAAGGACACATTGCTGTTAACTGCCAAAGTTGGAGTTTTGAGACGAGGAGATGCTTTAACTGCAATATCATAGGCCACATTGCCAGAGATTGTCCGATGAGATCAAAGGGGAGATCGAGGGCTGAATCTCAGAAAATGGCAAAGAAACCAGTTAGTGTCAAGCCCAAAGAACAGAAAGTTCAAGAACCAAAAGTTCAAGAACAGAAAGTTCAAGAAAAGAAAGTTAAGCTTTCACAAGGGCAGAAAGACAGACTGAGGAAGAAGAGGAAGAAGGCGAGAGAGTATCTGGAAAGGACTTTGTCCTCGGGTACATCAGGAAAACTAAACAGCAGTTCTGATTAATCGTCTTGCTCCACAAAGAATGATAAGTCTAGCAAAACAGATTCATCAGATACAAATCTGAGGACAGAAGAGAAAGGAATCCTGAAGAAAGAGAGATTTGTTAATCAGAAGATTAACAAAACAAAGAAAGTGAAGTTTTCACTTCCTGGCGATGAATTTGTTTCCTCGGAAACAAAAGAGCCAGTTGTTGGCAATAATCTTGACTCGTCAAAGTCAAAGGAGCCATGTTCAGGCGATGAATCTGGTGTGGTAAAACCAGAAGAGCCATGTGTTGAGGTAAAAGTTGAGAATTTAGATTTAACAATGGATGACGCAAATTTTCCACCATTGTTGAACAAGAATTCAAAATCACCCAAGGACCGTCAGGCTTGGGTGAATATGTTTAAATGAAAAACCTGACTTGCCGGAGTTCCCAGGTTGGTAAATGTGGAACATGAGTCGGCACATTTCTTGAGCAATTTATTTCAATAATATTTCGATTGACAAAGTGGTTAATCAAGGACATTAAATTGTACTTGATTTTCTACAAGTGGTGTTGAGGATTAAAACCAGAAATGCTAAATCTTTACATGTGGATGTAGAAAACAATGTGATGAAGTGACCCCATACCTACAAGTGGTTGGTAAACAAACTAAGTTTTTCGGAAAAACCATTTTGATTAAAACAAACTTAAGTGTTTTGAAATCATAATGGGAAAATAGTTTGTTGTGAGGGGGAGTTCTGATTGTTTACGCCATGAGAATGGAGAATTGAAGCGATTCTCATCAAGTTGTCAAGTTTGTACAGGTTGTTTCAAATTTTCCCAGAAATCGAAATTGAAACATATTTTGATTTTAGGGGGAGTAAAAATTTTAAAAAAATTAGAAAATTTAAAAAAGTCAAAAACATTGAAAAATTCAAAAATGAGTTTTTGTTGAGACAAGAGGAAATGATAGAAAATCAGTAGACTATCATAGCATGCTAAAGAAATGTAATGCCAAAAGCGATAAACGATCTCACTAAAGATGTGACGATAGGCTCAGCTAGATTAGTAGATTTGCGATAACGATACAAAACATAAATGAAAAAGCCTAGTTCTAGTGGGAAACATGATTGAAAGCCTAGTACTTAGTTTTGTCCTTCTTGATTGTGTACCTGCTCAGTAATCGCTGAATGCCAAAGGCATAAAAACTGGTTAAGTTTGTGAGCTTTCACAACTTTGCTGAAAATGACACTGTGATTGTGTATTTCTTTTGCAAAGACTTAAACTTGTTTTATTTCTTTATTTTGTTTAAGCATTGGACATCCTCTAAGTATACGTGAGTATCGACCTGGATGTTAGTGCCTAAACATTCTGCTTTATTTTCTTTGGTGTTTCGTTTAAGCTTTGGATCACCTCTGCGTATACGTGAGTATCGAACTGGTGGTTAAAGCCTAAACAATTTCAACTTGTTTTTAGTTTCTTATATTGTTTAAACATTGGACTTTCTCTGCGTATACGGAAGTATCGACCTGATTGTTAATGTTTAAACATTCTGCGTTGTTTTTGCACAAATCACAGTTGATTAAAGTTTAAAGGCATTACTTGAGTTAGTGTATTGCATGATGAGGGGATATGCTGAGATCGTGGGGTCCATAAAAACTTAGTGCAAAATTAATATACTTAAAACGTATCAGTAAGCATTTAGAAAGTTTTTAGATTGAGCTTAAGAGGACAAATATATCGTCAATCTATGTGAATTGTTTAAAACTTAAAACGATTAAAAGCTTAACGGTGCTTGTGATGTGTCTCAAAACTGATATGTTTCACAAACTCAAAAAAATACTGTTTGTACATATTTCATTTCTGCATTTAATTTCTATTCTTGCATTTATGTTTCATACATTGAAAATTCCAAAAAGATTTTCGACAACTGATGACGAAGAGCCGACTTTCAAAAATCCGAAGGCTAAGCATGATGAACAGATGATTTAGATAATTGATTTGAAATGTTTAATATGATTCTTTAAACTGAATCAGATTTTAGAATGTTTCAAATTTTGGTTAGATTTTAAATAAGAAAATTTGTTTAAGAATGGATGAGATGTGTGTAGGTGAAAGAAAGATTTCTGATCCTGTTGCTATGAGGAGCCAGGAGATGATTCAGAACTTGTGAAGAGCTTAAACAGAGAAAGAGATAGGATACAATCTCAAGGTGATAGCTAATTCCAGATAGCGATCCCAGCTTGATGAAAGGGGGAGTCTGACGAGGTTAGAGCCAAAGAGATAGATCCTGGAACATCATTCAAGTAGACCGATCAAGATTGAAGAGTCGTCATGTTGAAGACTCTCACTGAAGATTTCGTCAACATTCAAGGGGGAGTCTGTTGGTGCAGTTGTCTGTCGACTTCATCTTCGTTCGAGTCTTAGATTAGAACTGATTGTATAGTGCACGTAAAACGAGGAAATGGATTTTATAGGTGATTCCGCTTGAAATGACACATGGTCATTTCAAGCGAAATCAAGTTCATCACTCCAAGCGAAATCAGGAATATTAGTGTTTGTAGTGATTCCGCTTGAGATGTGATTCCGCTTGAGCATGTTCAAGCGGAATCACATGCCTATATATATCCTCCCGAGCGAAATCTGTTGTAACATTCATGTTTCCGACGGCGAAGCTCCGTCGAAGTGTCTCTGTGCTGTAAACTGCTTCTGTGATCAATAAACAAGACAATTAATAGTGAATTCAAGCTAAACAAAGACAGAATCAACGAATTTCGCCTCTGATTTTGTCTGAGCACTCTTCTTGATTAACCACACAAGCTCTTTTTGAAGAATCTTCAATCACATTTCTTCCATCTGCAGTTTGTGCCTGATGTTGATGTTGTTGAGATGGTTGTTGAGCAACTTGATGGTAGATGGCCTTTCGGTAGTAATCATTGTTGTTGAATAGATTTATCACTTGAATAACACTTCGAGCGAAATCAGAACACTACTTCAAGCGGAATAGCAGGTTTGGAACGGAATCTGATTGTTTTTCAAGCGAAATCTCTATTTCGAGCGGAATCAGATGCAAATTCCAAGCGGAATCAACATTTCAAGCGAAATCATGTTGATTTTTCAAGCGAAATATCTATGTTCGTTCAAGCGGAATCTGGTTTTCTGTTTGAGTTTGTGATTTCGCTTGAAGAGTTATCTAGTGATTTCGCTTGAACTGTGAAAGTTGCTATTCCGCTTCAACTTGTGATTTCGCTTGAAATCACTATTTCGCTTGAAAAGAGAATTTTCATGTCGAGATCATTTCACGTCAATTGAGTGTCAGTCTATTTCAGATTACTTGATATTGTTTGTACTGATTGTGTTTGTTGATTGTTTGTCCAGGATCAAACCATGGCTGAAGAATTCTACAACACGTTTTTCAACGCGTTCACATCCGAATCTTCCGAGATTACAACGGTTACACCAAAAACCATCACGAAAGCGATCAATGAGAATATTAAGCATGATAACTTTTATGGAACACATTCAAAGCCACCAACTCTGGAAAGCATTGAGGATTATACGTGGTGGAAAGAACGGTTTCTTAACTGGGCGAAAGCATATGCGCATGAAAGCTGGTTTTGTTTAGAGTTTGGATACGAAAGACCAAAAGATGATAAAGGCGAAGAGCTTCCATTCAAAAGATTATCCAGAGAAGATAAATCTGAATTTGCTGCCGAACAGAGAATGATTGCGTTGATTCAGTCAGCAATTAGAAATGATATTTTTGCGTTGCTTAATCATGATGGGTCATCTAAATCAGTTTGGGAAGCTTTACGTGTTAAAGCTGAGGGGGGTAAACAGATTAACAAGAACAAAATTGCATTGCTTAAAAAAGAATTTGATCTGTTTGATAGTTTAAAAGGAGAGACTGTGAGGCAAATGATGGAGAGGTTCTGTCATCTTAAAATAGAACTTGAGAGATTTGAGATAGTAAAAACAAGAGAGGAAATTATAGACAAAGTGATTGAAGCGTTACCACGAGCTGATCAGTGGCAAACGTTTGTTTTTATTTTGAAAAATGATGCTTTGTATGAAACAAGCTCTCTTGATAAATTGTTTGAAAAGATTGAAACTTATGAGCTTGAATTACAGAAACAGAACAAGATGAGTAGTTCTTCTCATCAACAGAATGTTGGATTGTACTACAAAGGAAGTTTACCTTCAGAGAAAGTTGTCAGTTCACCAAAGACAACATTCAGTGGTGAGAGAACAAAAGAACCCGAGAAAAGCTCATCAAGTTATGATTCGGGTTATCATTCATCGACTTCAAAAGCGAGTTCTAAAGAAGCAGAGGAGATATTGTGCAACATTGCTCTTAAATTGAAAAATTCTCCTGCAATGAGCATCAATGCAGCTAAGCAGCAAATGAGCTTCCTAGCATCTGTTCTAGAATCGTATGAAGGTCTAGTAGCTGGGAAAATTGGAAACTCAGAGTTAACCAAAGAAGACTACGACCAGATTGATCCGGAAGAGATGGAACTCATTGACATCCGCTGGTGTTAGCTAGTTGCATTTGCAGAGCTCAAAGATATATGGAAATTACTGGAAAACAATCTCTTGGAGGTGCATCAACAAAGCTTGGATTCGACAAGTCCAAAGTGACCTGCTTCAAATGTAAGCAGAAAGGTCATTTCAAGAGAGAATGCACTAATTCTGCAGTTGGTGGAAATGAACATCCGTTCAATGATGATTACTACCGAAAGGCAATCTACCATCGAAGCAGAGAAGATTCGAAAATGATTGAAGATAAACCCAAGTCAAGGGCTTGTGCGGTCTTTCATGATGATGAAGGTTTTGATTGGAGCCAGATTTGTCCAGAAGAAGATCGGCTTGATTATCGATTCAAGATTAGAACAATGGAAGATTCAGAAATTCCTTTAAAGAAACATGATCATTATGCCTTTGTTGCAGAAATTAAAGAGGAAAACAAAGACAAAGACACAGCTGAAAACAAAGAAGAAAATGTTGTTGATGAGGTCAAGGATAAAACTCGAGAAGAGATTTTGAGTGAGAAAACTTATCGCGAAAGAAACATTGTTTTGAACAGAATGGATGACATGCAAGAAGAGTATGAGAGTGCTGTCAGCAACAGGAGATGGGATAAAAAAAGAGAGTGTTACTTCAACAGAGAAGGTGAACCAGTTGTTCCGAAGAAAGATATAATCTTTGAAGATGTTCTTCTCATAATTCCTTCAAGAGCCGAGTACTATAGAAATGTGTTGAAAGATGACAGATATGCAAAAAGGCATGAAAAAGAAATCAGATATGCCATGTTATCGTGTCTGAGAAAAAGGGATGAAGAGAGAATGAAGAAGAATGTTGAAGAAATGGTGAACAATCTGAAGAAAGTTGCTGAAGAGGCTAAAGCTGAAGTTGTTAAAGTTGAGATGAATGAAGAGGTTGAGAAAGCTGTTACTGAAGAACAACAGATTGGAGAAGATGTGAAGAAAGCAGAAGAAGAAGTAAAGAATGAGAATTTGGAAGCTGGTGATGCTGGTGATGAAGTTGGTGTTGAAGAAAAGAAAGAAGATCAGAAGCAGACAGAAGCAACTGAAAACACCGAGGTGCCAATCACTGAGGTAAATTCTGATTCTGAAATCTTAAAACTGACTGAACAACGCAAGAAATGCATGGAAACATGCAGAGCTTGTACTGAAAAAGATGAGAAGTTCAGAACAAGAGATCTTGAATTCACAAAAATTGAAAACATTTTCAAAGAAAAATGCAAGGAAATGCTAGAAAAAGAAAAAGTTTTAAAAGAAAATGATGAAAAACTTTCAGAAAAATATAAAAAATTAGAAAAAGAAAATGAGATTTTGAAAGAAAATGTTTTGAAAAAGATAGAAGAATGTGACCAAAAGGAAATTGTTTGTCAAGAAATGAAGAAAGAATATGACTCAATGAAATTGGCATATCATATTACAAAAGAGTCATATGAAAAAGTGAAAGATGAAATGAAATTTGCTCAATCTAGAATGAATTGTCTTTCTGAAACAACTAAAGAGCTTAAACGAATGTATGAAATCAAACAAGGTGTTGTTAATTCCTATATTGAGGATGTTGCTAAACTAAAGCGACAGATTGCTGATTTAGAACAGGACAACAACAAGTTAAAAAGTTATCACGTGTCATCATATGTGCTTGAAAGAATTTTCAATATAAAACCGGGAGATGGTGAGTCTGAGCAAAACAAAAAGGGTATTGGCTCAGAGTTTCATCAAGTTCCACCACCGGAAAAGTTTGCATTTTATGATGAAGAAAAGGTCGAAAAAGCTTTGAATGAAGTGGTAGGTAACATTGACGATAACCTATTCCAAATCTGATGATTCTCATGATTCAGAAGTGGTAGGTAAGGTCGTTGAAAGTGTGTTGAAAGAAGAGTCAGTAGATACAGGTAAATCTGAATCACAGGATGAAAATGAAGGTAATTCTCATATTGGATATCTGAAAAGCACAAAATCCGAGAAAAATTTGAATGAAGATTCAAAAGGATTGGTATATACCATGATTGGATCAGACAAATTATTCTTAGATGTTGTATTCCTGATTCAGAATGTGATTTCAGAAAAGATTGACAAAGTTTTCAAAATGGTTGAAATTGAAAAATCTGAAATTTCAAAGTTTGCTGGAAAAGGTCACAAAACTTTTTATAACAAACCGGGTTAAGAAGAAAAACATGAAGGCTGGATTGGGTTATAAAAAGAAACAAAGTTGGAAAAGGAATGAAGTTCCGAGTTCTCAAACAAAGATGAATTTTGTTCATGGAACAACGTCAGAAGAAGAGAAAGAACTAAAATTTAGACGACAGTCTAATGATGAGTTCTCAGCTCAAAAGAAAAAGCAACAACCACAGGTTAAAGATGTGTCCAAGAGAACATATTTCAAATTGGACATCTTGCACGAAAGTGTTTAAATCTAAAACATGCGGATGTTGACAAAAAGAAATCTAAAAATGAGGAAAAACAGAAATCTGAGAATGTGAAACAAAGGTCCACCAGATTTGATTCGAAACAAACTTGGAGGTACAATACAAACAAGTTTGCTTCAAATCAAAATTGGAAATCAAACCCGAACAGTTTCGATTCAAGACAGACCTGGAATTCTCACACACCCAGATTAAGAACAACACAAAGTTGGAAAACATCAGTTGATATGACAAAACCCCAAGAGTTTTGGAAACCAAAAGTTGTTGTTCAAAAACAAAGTGTTCAAAAAGATTCACATTTTTATAAAAGAGGTACACCGAAAGGTCAAAAATGGTCTGTTAAGAAACAAGTAACTTCGGTAAAAGATGAGAAAGTTGAAGTTAAAGATGAAAAAGTCTTTGTTCCTAATGACAAAGATTTTCCGACATTGAATGAAAATTATTGCATTGAAATGCCTAAGGTCAAACAGACCTGGGCTAAATTGTTCAAGTAATTGAATATTTTGAATGTGCAGGTGCTCAACAAAGCCAAAGAAGGTGACAATGGAAGTTGGAGCAGCCTGGCACATGCAAAGGAGGCAGAGGCTGCTGGACCCTGGTTTGGTTGAACAGGGAGTTTAACATTTTCTGTAAATAAATAAACAATATTTTCAAAAACCCTAAAAATTTGAAAAATTAAAAACCAAAAATATGTTTGTCTTTAATTTTTTTCAAAAATAGAAAATGCAAAAAATATGTGTTGATTGAATATGCCGAAACCCTCACGACGGAACAAACATGATTACTTTCACCAGATTGAAAAACGGTTTTCAAACTGTAAAAATCAATGTGTTGTAAATCATGGGGGTACAAAATTTGACAATCTAATACATAGTAGTGTTATATTTGCTATAAAACAGAGCATGAGATGCAGAAAATGGATGGCGAGACAAAGCCATCTACATCGTGTTGTCAAATTTTCCTTAAATGATTTTGCATTTTAGGGGGAGAAAAATTTGTCAGAAAATACAAAAACATTAGAAAATTTGAAAAAGTAAAAAGCATGATAAAATTCAAAAATTTGAGTTTTGTGTAAAAAGAGGAAATGATAGTACATCAGTAGACAGTTACAGTATGCTAAAGAAATGTAAGGATTAAATAAGCATTAAACAGTCTCACTGATGATATGCCGATAGATTTTTATACATTTAGTAAACTTTTTCGGGATATAAACCTAAATTCAAACTTACTTATTTCGTGGGGAACACTACTTGGATATATAGGTAACCCCTGAAATCTCGTTTGAAAGATCCCTCTTTCTGATATACTAGGTCTTTATACTCAGTGATATCTGGGGTATTATTCTGGGACTTCAGCTGAATGGAAGTTCTGACCTAGTCCCCGAATAATACTTTCCGCATTGCTTGAAACATAGCATCGCCCTCAGCAAATTGATGAAACAATAAATTTGATAATAATTGCTGTTGTAAAAAGGATCCTCTAAAGGGGACACACCTAAAGTCGAACCGTCATCTCTCTGCTGAACGGAAGTTCTGACCTGAGCTCTCACGGTTTCGCATCTAACCCCTTACAGATATCATCTAGGTATATTCACCTGTAAGACTGAATATTGGGATCTGGATACGGGAGTATATTCAAGAGGTGAGACACATGAATAAGTTTAAGTTCTTAAATCATCTAATTCGTATCCTGAATCAGTTGAAATTTGTGTGAAAATTTAAGTGGATCAGTATATCGACAATCTAAGTGAATTGTTTAATTCTTAATGTGTAACTAAGCTCAACGGTACTTGTGACTTGTCAAAAACTGATATGATTCTCTGACACATACTCAAACAAAAATATTGTCTGTAAATATGTTTGTACATATTTCTTTACTGCTTTATACTTTCAGAAAAATACAAAAAGATTTTTGATTCTGCTTTATTTTCGACAACCGATGTCTGAAATACTGAGTTTCAAAATCTAAGTAAGCTGATTGTGTTTCTGAAAATAAATCAAGTTCGTTAATTTGAAACTTGATATTTTTATTAAAAATCAAAACAGTTTGTGATATCTCCAAGGTCATTAGTTTGGACTTGGATGATTAACTGTGAGGGAGTTGGATTTTGGATTCTTAATGCTGCCAAATTAATGAAGTTTGTTGACAGGGGAAGTAGTTTAGAAGGTTTGATTTAAAAAACATTATATTTATAGATGTTTGAGTGATTGCAGATAGTCCAGACTACGATCCTAAAAGCAGAGTCTAAGGGGGAGTCTGAAGACGAGCTCAAAGCAAGGGGGAGCTTGTAACCGGAAAACAAGGTGTCGATCCCTGAAGCACGGAAGCTTGATGAAAGGGGGAGCCTGAAGCTGATAAATGAAGATAAAGATTGAATGATGCTTACGATGTCACAATTTGGATGAGAAGGCAGAATGATCAAGACTGAAGATGTGTCATGATAAAGATTAGACACTGAAGACTTCGTCAACATCCAAGGGGGAGTCTGTTAGTGCACTATGTCTGTTGACTTCGTCTTGTATCATGTAATCAGATAGGATAGGATATTCAGTGCCCGAGGTTCTAGAAACTAATTTTGAGGGTAATGGTAGTGATTCCGCTTGAAAGTGCCAAGAATCATTTCAAGCGAAATCTCATTTAAATGATTTCGCTTGAAAGTGCTCTTGACATTTCAAGCGAAATCAACATATTATCTAATTCCGCTTGAACAGGTTTGGTTCATTTCAAGCGGAATCCCAACACTATATATAGGGCATTTGTCATTTTCATTGGGTACGCTTCAGAATTTGTAACGAGGTGCTGCCAAAATTTGTCCAGGTTGTAATTGTTGTTATAATCAATAATAGAGACAAATTAAAGAGTATGAAGTTGTTTCCTCATCCATTTCACTGATTCTGCCTTTGAATTGGATATAAAGCTCTTCTGAACGACTCGTTCGGATCCTAACAACAATCTTACAAGTGGTATCACGATCCTACAATTAAGGCTTTTTGCACAAAAGTATATTCAATTTTTTTTAATTAATAGACATTACTTGTAATCATTAAGCAAAAAAAAAATCATCGAAAACTGAAGCTCAAACAACAAGCTTAAAATGCTAAATGAAAATTAACAAAATGACATGAACAGATGTAAGCATCATAATGTAATATAACCTAAACTATAATAATCTACAACACGATAAACTCAAATCATATGATGATGAACATAGATCTATGAATTAGCGCTAAAAACTCATCCATATACCTAAAATGCTAACAGAAATCAACAAAATAACATGAACAGTCGATGTAAAAACTGTTGAAGTTTAAAAAAATTGTAAACATTATCCTCTAACATCACCTACTACCGATCTACAAGACGATAAAGGTTGTAGGTTATGAATGTGAAGTAGAGGATGATGATTGAAGTTGGTTTCTAGATGTTAGGGGCAACCGTCGGTGCTTGAAATTGGAGAAAACAATATTGCAGTAGGGCTGGTTGTTACCGTCGAGGTGGTGATGGTGATGTGAGGTGGTTGTGACGGTGATGGTGGTATTCTGGAGGGGGAGGGGGAGAGGAATCGCTGCTTCCTTTCCACACCCACAAAGCTCCATTTTATCAACCTTGAAACCCTAATTGAGGAAGAAGATGCAGATAATCAACCTTGAAACCCCTAATTGAGGAAGAAGATGCAGATAATAAGGTAAAAACGTAAAATACCAATAATACCCTTGCATTAAATAAACCTAACTGAGTAATTTAACTCAGTTTGGTGCAAAGGACTTAAAGTGGTATAAAACATGTGATTTAAGAATAGAAACTGAAATTAAAACTTTTAAATGGCACGTTTCAAAATTCAGATAATACATAAAAGAAAAAAAGTGAAATTTACTCATAATTAAAGTACATGGATTACAAATGAAAGTTTACACTAAATGACAAAATAGACTAAATAGCGAAAAAAATACTATTCATCTATTAATCTTCGAAATATAATTTATGTAGAGATAATTTGTTAATTTAAATATTTGATAACTGATAATATTTATTCTACAAGATGCCTCACATTGTCGAAACACTAAAATTACTTCCTAGTTCTTACAGGTATGTTCCATTTGTGTTGTATCATGTGATTTGTGGGCTATATATTTCACATGTTCTAAATGTATTTTTTTAATAAAGTCTCAAATGAAAATAAGAGAAAAAGTATGTTTAATAAATAATATATATTTTATTATTCCAAATTTTGTTGGCACCCAAAAGACCTAGATCAAAATCACTGTGATGATCTAGAAGAGGTTGACACTCGTTCAAATGGTCTTTATGTGAATGAGAATAAGAAGGCTCGCAAGAAGGATATAAAGGGAACTTATTGCGTCATCAATACACAAAAAAAGTTAATGAACAACTTTGAAAAGTTCAAAGCCAAGTGCTAAAACTTCATAAGTCGTGATACTTTGCAACAAAAATGCAGAGCACCTAAAGCTGCTCCTACACATCCTACAAATTATATTGAAAGACCTCTACATCTAAAAATTCTACTGATTAACAATGTTGAGCTTCTAAAACTAAAAATAACTAATCATATGATGTAAAACTAAAAAATAACATAAAAACTAGATTTATACAAAAAGTTCACGGTTCACTCGAAAAAAGTTTGCTCGTCTATAAACAAGTTGAGTTGAGTTGGCTTGGTTGTAAACAAGCCAAGATGAGTCTGCTCAGTTTGTAAAAATGACAGAAGTAGATCTAACCTACAAAAAGTCAACAATAGAAGCTTTTCTATTTTTTACTTTTTAAAATATTTTAGTCTTTTTATTATATACGACATTGTCTTGCCTCAATCTTACCTATTGAAGGCAGTGATTCACCTGGCACACCCTTCATCATAAATTAACTTTCGATTTGATATTGACTTATATGTAAAAGCATATGTGATAAACACTTGCATGATAACAATTGCTCCGTGTGCGATCATACTGTTAAAATAAATAAGTGCAACTTGTAATTCATGTTGCAACATAAGTTTTGAACGTCTTATAAAGGTTGTTCAGTTTTATGTTATGTTGTTATATAATAAGGGTGTTAAGTATACAGGTGGAAAAGTTTGAGGTGCATCTTGATAGTTGCTGGGGACTGATGTGTTGGAACTGGAAACATGGAGGTCTAAAGTGAAAGTATCTTTTCGCTTGATATAAAAGGGTTAAGACCTGTATTATTGTTATTCTTTCACCTCTAGATTGTTCTATTATCTCTCTCGTTGTACGATTAGGGTTTGTATTCTCTTGTTCAGATTGCTTATGATCTGGTTGATCTCTTGTGAGATCCAGAGGTTATAGTTTGTATAGATCAACTGATTTTCATAAGTTGATCATCTCTTTGTTTATATTGTTCACAGATCTCACATATTGTGAGATATAGGGTTTCAGGGGGAGTTTTTTTTGGTTTGGGTCAATAATAAAAGTTTTGTCACCGTTTTCGTCACTATTTCTTTTGTTCTGTGTTGATTTCATACCATTTTACATGGTACAGAGCTCTAGATGCTCTCGTTTACCGATCTTGGTTATTCTGCTATGAGTGTTTAGGTTTTACTATAGATTGTGTTCTTCTTTTCTTGAAGAACACATTGGATCTGGATCTTGGGAAGAGTGCTGGTGCAGATCTGGTGTTGCTGAAACCCTAAGTTAGGGTTTGGTGCTTTGTTGGGAGATTTCTCATCTTCTGGTTGTTATTACTTCCTGTATTGGTCTCTGGAACTCTTAGAAAGTTTCAGGGCAAACTGACCAGGTTGTGACTTGTTTGTTTCTGATATGTGTTTCGGAACCCTAGAAGGTTACAGACTCAGATCTACTTGGAAGGAGTTAAATGCTTTAGTAAGATTATTCTTCTCTTATCTCCGGTTTTTTACTTGTTGTTGGTCTAGTTGATGTCGGGGTAGTGAGGACCGTTTTATTTGTTGATTGGTCTAGTTGATACCGGGGTAGTGAGGACCAGTTTATCTGTTGGTTGCTACTTTTTGTGTCTGTTCTGTGTTTTTTGTTATTTGCTGTGTTTTGATATTGTCTATATTGTGTAGTTGTTATGTTGGTTTTTAGTTTTTGGCTCCTGTGTAAAGGCCTGTCTAGGCACCATTGAGTGATGATCCTAGAATCTGGTCCCTGACACAGCTTCGCCATAGGGTTTATCTGTTGTCTATCTTGTTGGTGATTTGTTATTATTATTCTATTATTGTTTGTTGTTGTCTTTGTCTTGTTGTTTCTGTTATTTGTTATCTTTTGTGTTGTTATCATGTGTGATCATGTTGGTCCTTCGGTTACTCTTATTAGCAAGTTATATATAGGAGACCCCCCTTACTTACATCATAGTGACTCAAGTGCCTTGACTATAGTTAGTATAAAACTTAAAGGCACTGAAAATTATACATCCTGGGTTAGTGCAATGAAGCTTGCACTTGAAGCTAAAAATAAATACGGTTTTATAGATGGTAAATGTGAAAAACCTAATGATGATGATGTGTTGTCTGCCCAATGAGATAGGTGTAACTCAGTTGTGCTTACTTAGTTGTTAAATTCTATTTCTGAAGAACTGTTTCTTGGCCAAGTGTTTTCTAAGTTGGCCTCTGAGGTCTGGAATGACCTCAAAGAGTCTTTTTTACAAGGTAGATGGTTCTGTTGTGTATGATTTGTATAAAAATATTAATAGTATTTCACAAAATGGTTCTTTTGTTGTTGAATATTGTAATAAACTGACAACAATATGGAAGCAGTTTGATGCTATGTTGCATCTGCCTTCATGTTCTTGTCAAGCTACCAAGGATTACAATGATTTTGCAACATAAATAAAGTTAATGCAATTTCTTATGGGGTTTGATGATGTTTATCAACCCGTGAGACCAAATCTTTTAACAAGAGAACCATTTCCTTCAGTTGAAGTGGCATTCTCTGTTATTTCTAGAGAGGAGTCACACAGATTGTCTAGTAGTGGGTCTAAAACACAAAATGTGTCTTTTGTATCTAAACGAAATCAAACTTTTGATGAAAAGAAAAGATTAAATAGAGGTCCTAATCCTAATTTGAAGTGTACTCATTGTAATATGTTAGGACACACTGTTGATAGATGTTTTGAGATTGTTAGTTATCCACCTAGGTTTAAGAAAAGGGTTAATGGTAATCAGTCTAATAAAGTCAGTTTTGCTAATAATAATAATAATAATAATAATAATAATAATAATAATAATAAGTCTAATTCCGTGACTGGTTCATCTGCTTCTACTAGTGGGTCTGGTTTACCTTTTACATCTAAGTAGATTTCCAAGTTGCTAAGTCTAGTTGGTGAGAAAAGTGGGCCTGATTCTCAGAATCCCAATATGGGTGTCGCAACCCCGTCCCCTATTTACCCGGGAAAGGGCGGCCGCGGCCAGTTTCAGTGGTATCGGTATTTATCAGTTTGGCAGCGGAAATTTCATCAGGACCGTAGTTAGGAAATATTTTATCAGAGTAAAATACCACACTTTTATAATATTAAACACGTGGGAAATTCCCAAGTTTTCAGTACACACATTTTCATAGGGATAAACTCTATTTTATTTAAATAAAAGAGTTAATTACACAAATGGGTCTTGTGGTTTATACATAATTTCGCCTTAGGGTACTAACTTATTTTTTTTAACAGGTTTAGGTTCTATGGTTTCAATTTTGTAACACCTTTGGGTACTAACACCAAAATTAGTTAATTAATGACTAAAATACCCTTGCATTTTTTTAAGTTTATCAATGTAACACATTTGGGTACTAACACCTAATTTTATTTAAGTTTAAATCAATTTTACAAAATCTATTTATTTTTTTATTTTCATTATTTTATTATATCTCTCAATTAACATAAACTCTATTTATTTTTATTTTTTTTTCATATTTTTATTAAATTTCTTATTTAACATAAAATCTACTTGTTACACCAGTATTTTTTTAAATAGATTTTTTGAATAAAATCTACTAGCTATATAGTTTTATGTAAATTAAATTTTCATTTTCAATTTTGGATTGAAATGATTGATAATAATAAATATCTTTCATGTAAAAAAAATTAAGCCTTTTTTTAACTCGTTTTTTTGTTCATTTACATTTTACTATTTTAGAAAGATATTTAATTTACATAAAACTATATAGCTAGGTATTTTAGATAAAACTATATAGCTAGGTATTTTAGATAAAACTAAAAAAATTTAAGCCTTTTTTTAACTCGTTTTTTTTTGTAAAATAGATTTTTAATTTACATAAAACTATATAGCTAGGAGATTTTACTGGTGCAACTAGTAGATTTTATGTAAATTAAATATTTTCTAAAATAGTAAAATGTAAATGAACAAAAAAGAGTTAAAAATGGCTTAATTTTTTTTACATGAAAGATATTTATTATTATCAATCATTTCAATCCAAAACTAAAAATTAAAATTTAATTTACGTAAAACTATATAGCTAGTAGATTTTATTTAAAAACTCTATTTAAAAAAATACTGGTGTAACAAGTAGATTTTATGTTAAATAAGAAATTTAATAAAAATATGAAAATAAAAAAAAATAAATAGAGTTTATGTTAATTAAGAGATATAATAAAATAATGAAAATAAAAAAATAAATAGATTTTGTAAAATTGATTTAAACTTAAATAAAATTAGGTGTTAGTACCCAAATGTGTTACATTGATAAACTTAAAAAAATGCAAGGGTATTTTAGTCATTAATTAACTAATTTTGGTGTTAGTACCCAAAGGTGTTACAAAATTGAAACCATAGAACCTAAACCTGTTAAAAAAATAAGTTAGTACTCAAAGGCGAAATTATGTATAAACCACATGACTCATTTATGTAATTAACTCTAAATAAAAACATCTCTTTATTTTAGGTAACTTTATAGCCACTTTTCCGAGCCTTCAGTGCTGTCCAGCTGGCTTCTATTTGGCTTTCACATTTTGTTACCTGAAACGCGTTAAAAACATTTTGTCAGTGGGAAATACTGGTGAGTGAATCCCAGTTTAATCAAGACAGGTAAAAACCGTTTACAGCATTGAGGGCGGTCGCACAATTACATTTGTTTATTTTCTACTTTAATTACCACCCACGGTACTGTGAACCCGACTTGTGGTCATGTTACTACTCACAGTGTAGTAACAAATTTTGTATACAAAACCCCAACATACCGACGATAATTGTAGAATACAAATACTCAATCACTGTTTAATATAATGTAAATCAAGTGAGGTTTTGTAAAAATAGTTTGGAAAAAGGAGGATGACTCACATTGCTATCTTAGGGTTTTCCTTTGTGATTTCCTGGTGATTATCTATTAATTACACAATGCACACGCATTAGTATAATAACCCAATATTTACATTAGTAATACCCTCCCTGAGACAGAACTCCAACCACTACGTCGGGCAGAACCTCGACAGCCGTTATGGAACCCTAGATCAATCGGGCAGCGTATCTAATACGTAACCGGGGGTTATGATACTTACAACGAGGCAGAACTTCGTTAATTAGGGAGGTATATAACCCGGTATAGTGCCTACTATATAGAAATTGAGAGAGAATTCGAGGGAAATGAACGATTGTAAACTGAAGCCTGAGCTCCCATTATATAGGCCTGATCGGCCATCCCTCGCGCCTCGCGAAAGCTCAGGGGGTCTTACGCGCCATGCGAGCTAGGGGTGTAGACCCTAGCCTTGTCGAATCACAAGCATAGCTCATCTGGGTGTCCTGCCATATGGCGGGCTAGGGTTTCGCCACCCTTCACGCGGTCGCGGCCCGCGTAGACTCGAGAGTAGTCTGTCGCCGCCTGCGGTAGACTCAATTTATTATTTTTATTTTATTTTTAATTGTATAAAGGTATTTTGGGCCTGATTTTCGTATACGATGTGTATTTTAGGACGTATAGGGGTACTTTAAATATTTTTAGGGTATCGGAATTATTTTTGGAGGGTTGTTATATCCTCCCCACCTTGTTTTAGAACTCGTCCTCGAGGTCTACTGGAATAGGTGTGGATATTTCCTTTGCATTTCTGATTCAAGCGCCCATGTGTATTCTGGTCCTCTCTTAGAGTCCCATTTCACTTTGACTAGAACTAATCTCTTGTGTTTAAGATTTTTGACCTTTCTATCTTCAATCTGCAGAGGCTTTTCCACAAACTTAAGCTTTTCATTTACCTCTATATCCTTAAGAGGTACTACCAGTGATTCATCAGCTAAGCATTTCTTGAGATTAGATACATGAAATACATCATGTATTCCTGCCATTTCCTCTGGCAGTTGTAGCTGATAGGCTACAGGTCCTATTCTTCTAATAATTTCAAAATGTCCAACATACATGGGGCTTAGCTTTCCCCTTTTTATGAATCTTACTACTCCTTTCCAAGGAGAGACTTTCAATAACACCTTATCTCCTACTTGAAATTCCAATGGCTTTCGCCTGTTATCAGCATAACTTTTCTGTTGATCACGTGCTGCTTTTAGTCATTCCTTGACTTGAATAATCTTGTCGGTTGTTTCTTGTACTATCTCAGGTCCGGATAGTTGCTTTTCTCCAATTTCTACCCATCAGACTGGAGTTCGGCCCTTACGTCCATAAAGTGCTTCGAATGGTGCAGGGTTGATACTAGTATGATAGCTATTATTATAAGAAAATTCTATCAATGGTAAGTGATCGTCCCAATTACCTCCGAAATCAATTACACAAGCTCTAAGCATATCTTCCATTGTCTGAATTGTCCTTTCGCTTTGTCCGTCCGTTTGAGGATGATAAGCGGTGCTTAGATTCAACTTGGTTCCCATTGCTTTTTGGAAACTTGTCCAAAAATAAGAGGTAAAATGGCTATCTCTATCAGAAACAATTGACAAAGGAATTCCATGTAATGAAACTATTTCATTTACATACAACTTGGCTAGTTGTTCCAAACTGAATGTTTCCTTCATTGGTAGGAAATGAGCTGACTTAGTTAGCCTATCTACAATCACCCAGATTGTATCATTACCCTTCCTTGTCTTGGGTAATTTGGTAACAAAATCCATTGTTATCAATTCCCATTTCCATAATGGCATTTCTAACTGCTGTAATAAACCTGAGGGTTTCTGGTGTTCAGTTTTAACTTGTGAATATGTTAAACACTTAGAAACATAAGTTGATATATCCTTCTTCATTCCTATCCACCAAAAATTCTTTCTTAAGTCCTGATACATCTTATCACTTCCAGGATGCATTGTATACTTAGATTTATGGGCTTCTTCTAGTATACAGTGGCGTAGATTTCCTAGTTTAGGTATCCATATTCTTTTATGATGAAATCTCTAAATTCCATCGGTTCCTTGTTTTATTCCTTAATTATTCCTTTTAATTTTTCAGTATCGTCCTTGATTACTGATTCTTGTGCTTCTCTAATCTGTTCATTTAGATCTACTTGTAGATTTAATTTAAGAGAACGCACTCTTTTTAGCTTTTCATGATACTTTCGACTTAAAGCATCAGCTACTACATTAGCCTTTCCTGCATGGTATTGGATATTACAATCATAATCACTAAGAATTTCCACCCAGCGTCTTTGCTTCATATTCAACTCCTTTTGCCCGAAGACATATCTTAAACTCTTATGATCAGTGAAAATGGTAAACTTACTACCATAAAGGTAATGTCTCCAAATCTTAAGGGCAAAAATTATGGCTCCTAATTCCAAATCATGGGTTGAATAATTCTCTTCATGATTCTTAAGTTGTCTAGAGGCGTAGGCTATAACCTTTTGTCGTTGCATCAACACACATCCATAACCTAATTTAGAAGCGTCACAATAGACCACAAAGTCTTCGGTTCCTTCTGGTAACGCTTGTATGGGTGCATCGGTTAGTCTTTGCTTAAGAATTCTAAAGGCTTCTTCCTGTTTTGTTCCCCATTCAAACTTAACAGATTTACAGGTTAGCTTAGTTAAGGAAATGACTATTCTAAAAAAATCTCGGATAAATCTTCTATAATAACCAGCCAATCCTAAGAAATTTCTAACCTCGGTTGGTGATTCAGGGGTTTTCCATTTGGTAATCGCCTCGATTTTTGTGGGATCCACATGAATTCCTTCATGATTGACTAAATGCCCAAGAAACTGCACTTCTTCTAACCAAAACTCACATTTTGAAAACTTAGCATAAAGCTTCTCTTTTCTTAATAAACTTAGAAGTGCGTGCAAATGCTTTGCATGTTCCTCTTTGCTCTTAGAGTAAATGAGAATATCATCTATAAAGACAATTATGAATTTATCCAAATATGGCTTACATATTCGGTTCATTATGTCCATAAATGCAGCTGGGGCATTGGTTAAACTAAATGGCATGACAGTAAATTCATAATGGCCATACCTTGTTCTAAAAGCGGTCTTAGGAATGTCCTCTTCCTGTACCTTTAATTGATGATATCCTAATTATAAATCGATTTTAGAGAAAAATCGAGCTCCTTGCAATTAATCAAACAAATCATCGACTCTCGGTAATGGGTACCGATTCTTAATCGTGACTTCGTTGAATTCACGGTAATCAATGCACATTCGCATTGACCCGTCTTTCTTTTTAACGAATAAGATCGATGCTCCCCATGGCGCTGAACTCGGCTGTATGTAGGGCTAGCAATTCTGACATGAACACGATAACACGACACGAACCTACACGAAGTTAACAAGTTTCGTGTTTGACCTTAACAGGTTTCGTGTCTAAACAGGTCGACACGATAAGACCTGTTTAAATTTCGTGTCTAAACAGGTTAAAACCCATTAACCTGTTAAGACCCGTTAGTGACCTGTTTATTATTTTAAATTAAAAAATATATCAAATATGTGGTTATGCATGTTTTATGACTTTTGTGAACCTTTGGCAACTAAATTTTCATTAAACAGGTTCCTTAATCGCTAATTTCAAATATGGAATAACAGGTCATGTTCGTGTCTTAACAGGTCGTGTTTGTGTCTTAACAGGTCATATGATATGTTGGTAACATTTTCGTGTCTTAACAGGTCATTTCGTGTAACCTGTTTATTAACAGGTTCGTTTTCGTGTTTGGAAAATTTGACACGATAAAATTTTGTGTTGTGTTCGTGTTTACAGGTTTCGTGTTCGTGTCTTAACAGATCAGGTTGACCTGATATGCCAGCCCTAGCTGTATGAATCCTATTTCCAACAATTCATCCAATTGTTTCTTTAATTCTTGCATTTCTACCGGAGCCAAACGGTAAGGTGCTTTGGCAATTGGTGCTGTTCTTGGTAGCAGATGGATTCTGAATTCAACTTCTCTGTCTGGCGGTAACCCTGGTAATTCTTCTGGAAACACATCTGGAAACTGAGATATTACTGGAATATCTTTTAGTTCCTTTCCTTTAGTGTTAATGATTATGGAAATCAAATAGACTAACGATCCTTTTCTTACATAACTGGTTGTTTTCATCACAGGGATGAATTTCGTGGATCTAGATGGCTTATCTCCTTTAATTGTGATATTTTCACCCTTTGGTGAATTTATTTGGATTGACTTTTGATCACATAAAATACTGGCTTTATTGGCTATTAACCAATCCATTCCTAATACAACATCAAATCCTGCCAGATTCATTGGGTAAAGGTTTGCAATAAACTTTTGATTTAAAAACTCTATTCTTGCTCCCTGCAAGATTTCGGAAGTCTTAATTGTTTCCCCATTTACTGTTTTTACCAGACATTCTTGTGGGAGTTTAGTTAATGGTTGGTTGAGAAGTTTGCAAAACAAAGTACTAATAAAACTTTGGTTTGCACCGGAGTCAAATAATACTTTAGCAAAAACATCATTAACTAAAAACGTACCGGCAATCACGTCCGGGATCATCTTTGCTTCTTCTGCAGTCAGCACAAAAGCTATAGCATTTTTAGTATTTTTGTTGTTCATGGCTGGAGCTTGTTTCGGACAATGTGGCTTAATGTGACCTTTTTCTCCACAGTTGAAGCACACTCCATTACTAGGTTTCTTCCTACAATCTTCTTCTTTGTGTCCTGGTAGCTTGCAGAAATTGCAGTAGGTGGAGCATCTTCCTGAATGCTTCTTCTTGTAGGCCTTACAGTAAGGTGCGGAGGTAGATCCTATATTTTTCCCACGGTTGGAATTATTGTAGCGAAATTCCTGGGTAAGCCTTTGAGCTAGGTTCCTCCTTTGATCCTCTTCTCGCGTACGTACTAATTCATCAGTCAAGGTGTTTGCTAGTTCTACAGCTTCTTCTATAGTTTGGGGTCTAGCTGCCTTGACTACATGCCTAATTTTATTGATTAATCCCCAGATGTAATGAGAGATTAATACTGGTTCTGGTGATGCAAGGGTTGGCACTATTCTAGTGATGTGTGTAAAATGCAACATATAAATCACATCAATTAAGGCATAAAACTAACCCTTTTTAAGTACTAATGTTGGAAAAAAGAGTGTTCTTGTCTTCCTTTTGTATTTTCAGGATGAAATGAGCTCAAAATCACAAAAGAAGCAAAAAGACAACTAATTCTAGCATAAATACAAGAAAAGGAACAAAAGTAGACTGCCCGGACCCTCAACGGCACCTCCCAAGGCAAAGAAGAGAAAACAGAGACTGAACACGCCCCGTGTCCAGCGAACACGGGGGCGTGCCCAGGAAGCAGCAGAAAAGACAAACCAGTAGAAGCTTCCATTGCCCACCACGGGGCCGTGTCCAGCGGGCACGGGGGCGTGGTGAAAGTACAACAGGCGCATTAATTGTAATTGCGAATTACAATTAATGAAGAGAGAGAATGTCAGACGGGCACGGGGGCGTGTCCAGCGGACACGGGGCCGTGCCCAGCCTTCTGTTCAGCCTATAAATAGGGGTGCTTGGCTTCATTCCATTTCATCCCTTGGCACACCACCTCTCTCACACTTCATCCACCACCCACCACCACCATAACACCATCATCCACCACCATCATCCATTGTCCATCGTAGAGTGTGTGAGTCGTCTCGGGATCCAAGATTGATAGTAAGAGTTCTTGACAATCAAGGCCATGTTTGCCTAAGTCTCTTACATCACTTGGTGAAGACAAGTGTTTAGTATAATACTTTTTATTTTTAATCTTTTGCACTTTTTATTTAGTTTTGTATTAATGACTTTAATAACTAGTTACTTATGTTGAAGGTGATCTTTCCTTATCGTTTGTCCGTGGTGTCTTGGCGTTATTTTACTGTCTATATAAAATAAAAGATTTTCACCATTCATATCTCCACGGTCTATATGGAGGTATGTTGGCTACCTGGTCGGGGGTTGAGGGAACGGTTTGGTAAGGGTCTTGCCCTTGTTCAGCGTTTAGAGGTCCTGCTTGGGACCTGGGTCAAATTTAGTAGGATCTCCTTCAATACCCATAGGTATTGGATGGCGGGGATCCAAACTCTTTGACCCCCTCATAAGTTAACTACTATTAATACTATAACCCGGCTATTTAGGACTGTATCCCTGCTGACTCAGACTACTTAGCCGAGGGTAACGTTACCGCCGAAAACGGGGCCTACCACAATTTGCATTAATAACTTAATTCATTATCTTCCAATAATCCGACCCTTTAGGATTGTATCCTTACTGACTCAAACTACTGGGTTGAGGGTAACGTCGCCTTCAAAAGAGGGGCCTACTACAATAACTAAGATAATCTCTTAAACAAGTGCAAAAGTGCGAAAATAATCAAAGGTTATACTAATACACGTGTCGGATCCAAGTGATTCATCTTGTCTATCTGTTTTTATTTTATTTTATTTTTCAGCATTTAGTTAGTTTTTATTTTTCTTAGTTTAAAACATTTTTCTCACTTTTTGATTTGGTTAGACGTTGAGGATAAACCGGTATTAAAAGCTCTTGTGTCCTTGGACGACCTCGGTATCTTACCAACACTATACTACGTCCACGATGGATGCACTTGCCCATATGTGTGTTTAGTGTTAGTAAATATCGTGTTTTATAAATTTAAAACTTGACTAAAAGTGTAAAAAGGGGCTTAAATATATATCAAAATTATATACACACCAACACACATCAAGTTTTTGGCGCCGCTGCCGGGGACACAAGGATTTTAAGAAAGTTAGGAATCAACGGCCTAATCATATTTTTATTTTTCTTTAATTTTTTAGGATTTTTTCTTAGATTTTCAGCTTCTGCAGAGCTCAACACGGGGCCGTGCCTGCTGAACACGCCCCCGTGCTCAATCATTGGAACTGGCAATCCTGTTTTAAGTCAGACAGTAAGCTGAACACGGGGCCGTGTCCACTCAACACGCCCCCGTGCCCAAGATTCAGTTACTGAAAACAGAACCGTTAGATCCCGGCGGTTGGTAATTTCTGACACAAACATGAGTGATAGTAATTCTTTTTACTTTCGGCACTCTTATGGTTTGTGGTGTCGATTATGTGGAGGCGAACATGAGGAATTAAAATGTTATTTTCTCAATTATAGGCCCCACTATATAGACCCACCGATTCCTTGTAACCTTAAGAGGGGCGAAAGTAAAAATAAGCACTATCTCTCCCTCGAATGCGCCCAGCCAGATATTCTAGGAGAAATGCTCCTTGACGAGTTATTTCAACTAGAAGAACTAATTCTCAATTGGTCAAAAGAACTTAGGAAGGATTTTATAGATCCATCCCAAGATGATGACCATGAGGAAATGTTGGAACCGCATTCCGACAATCTCGTTGCTCCCGAAAATACCTTCATACCTAGAAAAGACGTGGACGATAGTTGTCCCTGTGTCGATTGTGCCGTGAAGGACTCCCCATCGACTTCGTTCGGTGCATACATAGACCTGAGCGATTCGGCATACACCTTCTTTAACGAGAGCCCGGAAAAGGGTTGGACTTGTCCACCTAGAATGAAAATAGGAATTACCCTCACCGATAACCTCTTGCGTTCTCGCCTTTGTATAGGACAATTAAGGTATCTTAGGCACTTTGGGGTTGTTCCAACAAATCAAGAACCACCCGATATAAATAAACTCCTTAGTAGCAACAAAACTCCATGAAACAGCCTACCGACACGGGGCCGTGCCCGGTCAACACGCCCCCGTGTTCACTCAGAAGATTCTCTGCTGATTCTGTCAGAATACGGACAAAATGTGTCAGGATTTTCTCTGCACACGGGGCCGTGTCCAGCGAACACGGGGCCGTGTCCAGTGTGCTGTCGTTTTCTTTAAATACAGCCTGAATCCTGCTCATTTTTGACCACTTCACCAAGCAGAGATTCCTGGGATCTTCACATATACCATCCTAGGTAAGTGCTAAAAGAAGGTTCCTAAGGACCATCTTGTCTTTTCCACTTTTGTTCATTTCTCCTTCTTCCAAAAATTTTTCAAACATCCCCTCCATGGAAGCTTGGAAACCCATGATTCCAATCTTCTATGTAAGGTTTGTAGGATTTTTGGCTGCAGATTCTTGTCTAAAGTTAGTTCTATAACTTTGTTTTAAATTATCCGAGCTTAGAACACGGTAAAAGTGTATTGAAATAATTTAAAAACCTAGAATCGTTAGACAAAAATCCTGCAGACAGCTGAACACGGGGCCGTGCTCACTGAGCACGGGGCCGTGTTCGAGGTACTGTTCTGCAAAAGTTTAGTTATCTTCGGCTTCTTTCGCAGAAAATGGCCAGCAGAAATAGCGGAACATCTTCGAGAAATAACCGAAATGGAAGGAGGTCGTCCACGGCGGAGGATTCCCTAGTAAACTACGTTTACGCTTTGAGGGAAGCCATAGACGAGATGGCGGGAGTGGAAGAAGCATTGGTGGACCGTATTAATCATTTGACGGTAGGTTTGGAGGGCTGCCTGCGAGAAGTAAACCTCCTGCACCAGAGGTTAAACCTTCTCGCTTCCCCGCCTTTGGTTCCGGTGATAACCCAAAGGGCGTGGAATGTAGTACCCGAGGTCATCATTCCAGCCGAATGGCACGCCATGCACCAAGTGCCTCAACCAAGGGTGGTGCAAGGAGTCCCGGTGAGCATTCCTCCTCAAGACACAGAAGAGAATGAAGCTACCTTCTACCTCCCAAGGGAGATAGAAGAATGGCTTTGAATGACAACCGAGGAGCCTTCGGCTAAAGAGTGTTACTACATCGGGAAGCTATTCCCGAAATTTTCCTAAATAAGTAGAACCCTTATGATAACCTCATGTATCCCCTAGTTATTTAGCTAACTTAATGTAATATCTCTCTATGTTTGCAATATTATGATGGTTTTTAAGATTGATGGTTGTTTTGCGAATAAAACATACTCATGGTGGTAATGGATGAAAAAGGGAACGAGAAAAATGGAACCATGCATGAAAAACAGAGCAACCCGACACAAATCTCCATCACAGAAGGCTCAACACGGGCCGTGCCCAACCAACACGCCCCCGT
This sequence comes from Helianthus annuus, assembly GCF_002127325.2. Taxonomy (NCBI): domain Eukaryota; kingdom Viridiplantae; phylum Streptophyta; class Magnoliopsida; order Asterales; family Asteraceae; genus Helianthus; species Helianthus annuus. The sequence continues at coordinate 67,886,527 of NC_035443.2, forward strand.
GCTGAGCCACCTGCAGGAAAACACCCAGTTCAGGTAACTGGACACGGGCCGTGTTCAGCGGACACGCCCCCGTGTCCAGGCTTCTGTTTCAATTCTCTAATTTTTGTTACTGGCACTTGACCACGGGGCCGTGCCCGGTCACCACGGGGCCGTGTCCAGGATGCCAGTAACATAAATCTTTGCTTTTTAACTTACTTTTACACATCCTAATCGACCAAAAACCTTATTTTTGGACACATTGAGGACAATGTGTAATTTAAGTGTGGGGGGGGGGATGCTAAAACCTTGAATTTTGCAAATCCTAAACACAAGCCTTACACAAAACTCTATTGGAACCGCTAAACACCCCAAATTTTTTCAAAAACTTTTTCATTTTTTTTTATTTACTTGTCTTAGTTTAAGTTGGGAATAACAAGTTCTAAAAAGGTTATATTTTTACAAGTTTACAACCGATAGCGTCGTGATAACAAAGAACCAACATAAGAAAATTATGAAACGGCATAACAAGTCTAGTTAAAAATTCGATTATATATACTTGATCACATTAAAAACCCATTCCCACAAAAGTGAGTTTTGAGCCTTTATTGAGCATAAAAATATACATATTTAGACTAAATGCTCATTTTTCGTTTCTTGTGTGAATAGCCGCTTGGTTCTTACAAATCTAGAACTTGCCACAACAATACATTCCCGGTCCTTACCAACTTAAACCCAAGTAAGTAAATGATGGAGGCATTAGGACTAACCATTTTTCTTTCAAAACCATTACTTTTCATTTTTTTTATCACCTACCCAAAATCCCCCTAGATAGCCCCTTTGAGCCTAAACCTTTCATTTCATTACCCCAAAACCCTTTTTACCCACCAAAAACCATTTTTTATTTTTCACCCTTTATTTTAGTAACAAGCTCGGTTCTTCGTAAACTCGCCTTTTTATGTGATGAAAAAAAAAAAATTGATGAAGTCAAAAACAAACAAAAGCTATATAAAAGCTTGTTTGGAGAAATACTTCAAAATAAAAAGTCGCTAAAGACAAGGTATTTTACGAAAACCGACACTTTTTACGATTTTCGCCCTTTTACTAACCACTAACACAAACCACCCACCTTTAACCCAAGCCTAACCCTTCACCCCAAAAGTCCTCTTGATATTTACAAAGGTAAAAAGTTAAAAATGAGGAGGATTCATTGCTTGGCAAGCCTATGGAAGGCGTAAGTTCCATGCCGCTCTCGAGTGATTCACTAAAAATATACACCTTCGGTCGAGTGTTGAGTGATCCCCCGTGAGGTATGTGAACTTGTATATAAATGGAATTTTAATAAGGCATGCTATGCCCAAATAAGTAATTTATCTTATGAAACGTTCAAAATAAATCATAACGAATAGGATTGTAAATAAATAAAAATAAAACTTACAAAGACCTTGGATTCCCGACACTCTAGGACAAGCTAAAAACCTTCTCTTCTACCTATTCCATTTGGGAGTGTGAGCCACATTTAAAGAGTTTTGCTTGAGGACAAGCAAAAGTTCAAGTGTGGGGGTATTTGATGTGTGTAAAATGCAACATATAAATCACATCAATTAAGGCATAAAACTAACCCTTTTTAAGTACTAATGTTGGAAAAAGAGTGTTTTTGTCTTCCTTTTGTATTTTCAGGATGAAATGAGCTCAAAATCACAAAAGAAGCAAAAAGACAACTAATTCTAGCATAAATACAAGAAAAGGAACAAAAGTAGACTGCCCGGACCCTCAACGGCACCTCCCAAGGCAAAGAAGAGAAAACAGAGACTGAACACGCCCCGTGTCCAGCGAACACGGGGGCATGCCCAGGAAGCAGCAGAAAAGACAAACCAGTAGAAGCTTCCATTGCCCACCACGGGGCCGTGTCCAGCGGGCACGGGGGCGTGGTGAAAGTACAGCAGGCGCATTAATTGTAATTGCGAATTACAATTAATGAAGAGAGAGAATGTCAGACGGGCACGGGGGCGTGTCCAGCGGACACGGGGCCGTGCCCAGCCTTCTGTTCAGCCTATAAATAGGGGTGCTTGGCTTCATTCCATTTCATCCCTTGGCACACCACCTCTCTCACACTTCATCCACCACCCACCACCACCATAACACCATCATCCACCACCATCCATTGTCCATCGTAGAGTGTGTGAGTCGTCTCGGGATCCAAGATTGATAGTAAGAGTTCTTGACAATCAAGGCCATGTTTGCCTAAGTCTCTTACATCACTTGGTGAAGACAAGTGTTTAGTATAATACTTTTTATTTTTAATCTTTTGCACTTTTTATTTGGTTTTGTATTAATGACTTTAATAACTAGTTACTTATGTTGAAGGTGATCTTTCCTTATCGTTTGTCCGTGGTGTCTTGGCGTTATTTTACTGTCTATATAAAATAAAAGATTTTCACCATTCATATCTCCACGGTCTATATGGAGGTATGTTGGCTACCTGGTCGGGGGTTAAGGGAACGGTTTGGTAAGGGTCTTGCCCTTGTTCAGCGTTTAGAGGTCCTGCTTGGGACCTGGGTCAAATTTAGTAGGATCTCCTTCAATACCCATAGGTATTGGATGGCGGGGATCCAAAATCTTTGACCCCCTCATAAGTTAACTACTATTAATACTATAACCCGGCTATTTAGGACTGTATCCCTGCTGACTCAGACTACTTAGCCGAGGGTAACGTCACCGCCGAAAACGGGGCCTACCACAATTTGCATTAATAACTTAATTCATTATCTTCCAATAATCCGACCCTTTAGGATTGTATCCTTGCTGACTCAAACTACTGGGTTGAGGGTAACGTCGCCTTCAAAAGAGGGGCCTACTACAATAACTAAGATAATCTCTTAAACAAGTGCAAAAGTGCGAAAATAATCAAAGGTTATACTAATACACGTGTCGGATCCAAGTGATTCATCTTGTCTATCTGTTTTTATTTTATTTTATTTTTCAGCATTTAGTTAGTTTTTATTTTTCTTAGTTTAAAACATTTTTCTCACTTTTTGATTTGGTTAGACGTTGAGGATAAACCGGTATTAAAAGCTCTTGTGTCCTTGGACGACCTCGGTATCTTACCAACACTATACTACGTCCACGATGGGTGCACTTGCCCATATGTGTGTTTAGTGTTAGTAAATATCGTGTTTTATAAATTTAAAACTTGACTAAAAGTGTAAAAAGGGGCTTAAATATATATCAAAATTATATACACACCAACACACATCATCTAGCATATTCAAAGAATGTAGTAGTGTACCCCTTACTATCCACTCCAGTCATTCTAAGGTTTAAAAACTTATTTGCTATATGTTCTTTCTCATTGGGAGGGCATAATTTCCTTTCTACCATATTCTTAAATTCCTCCCATTCCCTGTTGTAAACCCTATCACTTCCCCTAGACAGGAGGATGGTGTTCCACCATTCTAAGGCTGAGTTCTTAAACAGATTGGAGGAAAACATTATTTTATCCTCTTCTGCGCACTTGCTTATTTTTAAGACTGCCTCAGTCTTTTCTATCCAGAGTAGAGCTGCAATGAGTCCTTCATTGCCCGAGAACTCTATTGGTTTACAGGACCAAAATTCCTTATAAGAACAACTATAAGACATGGTTCTTCTTCTTTTAGGAATGGGCACTTGAAGTATTGGTCCATTGTTTACGCTGTGATCGGGTTCAGTAGGTCGTTTACTGCCATTATTACTTTTATTATCAGCTTCCTTAACCGTTTTGATAATATATGGCATTGCGTCGATAATCCCTTGTGCCACTATGTGTTGGATGACATTATTATCCACTTGGTTTCCATTATTATTGTTGTTCTGGTTATCGTTATTCTGGTTTCCCTGGTTCACTTCGTTGTCCATCTGAATTTTAAACATTTACCTCATATTAATATCACAAGATAATATTTAATGCAACCAATCACACAACAAGCATATTGATCAAAATCGTCGAACATTGCGACCTTTACTCTATTTTATATATTATTCATCTATATCTGTTACAAATACAACTGGAATTGAAAATACAATACTAGTATGCATCCGTAACTGTTATCTAGATATTACATTTTTTTTCAAACATACACACATAGTATATATATATATATATATATATATATATATATATATTATTACTAATGATAGGGGTTCATCCAAAAGTCCATATTACGCTCGTCATATTTCCAGACGAGTCATTCCCCTATTTGTCTCATCCTCTCACTTCCTTCTAAAATCTCCTCACCAAAGGTTCGGAGATCTTGCACATGTTCTGTGTTCATGGGTGGTGCAGGTGCTGGTATTGGGTTTGGGAACTGGGGCATCGGTTCTTCGTAAGGATAAGGGTTCTCTAGAATTTCCCTGATGTATTGGTCGTTATCATAATAGGGGTCTAGAGGGTCCAGGTCTGGGTAAGCTGCTAGGTTTGGCATGGGTTCGTCTGGTATTGGGTAGCGTTGTTGGTAATCCCTATGGTCGTCAAACCAGGGGTCATAGTCTGGGGGATGGGGTGCTGGTATTCTAGGTATCTCAGCTGGGTTAAAATCAGGCATTGGGATTTGGTTTTCTGGGTTGGCTTCAATTTCCATTGGTTGTGTGGGAAACAGTGGTAATGGCTGGGGTGCTATGAGTTGCTCTAGATTAGGGTCTGCAGCTGTAGTTGCTAAGATATGAAAATTTGCTAGACTCCTATTGAGCATATCCTGAGTGTGAGCATCTGTTTCTCTCTTAGTGGCTGCTAAAGCACGCTGTTGTTGAAGTTTTCTCATTCTTTTTCTACGTTCATGAGCTCCTTTGCTAAACCATCCTCTCTTCTTAGGAGGGAATGGCTCTTCAGATTGTGCCTTGAACACGAAAATCCCATCTTCATTGTCAGCCGAATACCCTGATAGGGTAGGCTGTGAAGATGTGCCATCGTCCCTAGGTGAGCTGGACAACTGACGGTAAGCGTCTGAAGGTCCTTGGTCGCTCATACTGACAACTAACAAATTGTCAAATAACACACAACAATAATACATATATGCACGTAATTCCGTAGATAATTTCCTAACATATTGAATAATATTTTGGTGTCAGCGGAACACTGCTGAGGCTGAATCAGTGGCTTAGCTCTGATACCACATTCTGTCGCAACCCCCATCCCCTATTTACCCGGGAACGGGCGGCCGCGGCCAGTTTCAGTGGTATCGGTGTTTCATCAGGACCGTAGTTAGGAAATATTTTATCATAGTAAAATACCACACTTTTATAATATTAAACACGTGGGAAATTCCTAAGTTTTTAGTACACACATTTTCATAGGGATAAACCCTATTTTATTTAAATAAAAACATCTCTTTATTTTAGGTAACTTTATAGCCACTTTTCCAAGCCTTCAGTGCTGTCCAGATGGCTTCTATTTGGCTTTCACATTTTATTACCTGAAACGCGTTAAAAACATTTTGTCAGTGGGAAATACTGGTGAGTGAATCCCATTTAATCAAGACAGGTAAAAACCGTTTACAGTATTGAGGGCGGTTGTGCAATTACATTTGTTTATTTTCTACTTTAATTACCACCCACGGTACTGTCAACCCGACTTGTGGTCATGTTACTACTCACAGTGTAGTAACAAATTTTGTATACAAAACCCCAACATACCGACGATAATTGTAGAATACAAATAATAAATCACTATTTAATATAATGTAAATCAAGTGAGGTTTTGTAAAAACAGTTTGCAAAAAGGAGGATTACTCACATTGTTATCTTCGGGTTTTCCTTTGTGATTTCCCGGTGATTATCTATTAATTACACAATGCACATGCGTTAGTATAATAAACCAATATTTACATTAGTAATACCCTCCTCGAGACAGAATTCCAACGACTACGTCGGGCAGAACCTTGACAGCCGTTACGGAACCCTAGATCAATCGGGCAGCGTATCTAATACTTAATGGGGGTTTATGATACTTACAACGAGGCAGAACTTCGTTAATTAGGGGTATATTGCCTGGGTATAGTGACTACTATATATAAATTGAGAGAGAATTCGAGGGAAATTAACGACTGTAAACTGAAGCCTGAGCTCTCATTATATAGGCCTGATCGGCCATCCCTCGCGCCCTGTGAAAATTCAGGGGGGTCTTACGCGCCCCGCGAACTAGGGGTGTAGACCCTAGCCTCGTCGAATCACAAGCATAGCTCATCCGGGTTTCCTACCACGTGGCGGGCTAGGGTTTCGCCACCCGTCACTTGGTCGCGGCCCACGTAGACTCGAGAGTAGTCTGTCGCGCCCCGCGACAGACTCAATTTATTATTTTTATTTTATTTTTAATTGTATAAAGGTATTTTGGGCCTGATTTTCATATACGGAGTGTATTTTAGAACGTATAGGGGTACTTTAAATATTTTTAGGGTGTCAGAATTATTTTTGGAGGGTTGTTATAATGGGAGGTGAGTGTTTTGATGTGTCTAACTTTGTTAATTGTTCAAGTTCAGTCAGTTTTAGTACTGATTTTGGGTGGATTGTTGACTCATGTGTTAGTCAACACATGGTTAAAACAGATAAAAATATGATTAATGTTGTGGATGTATTTGAATTTAGTATTATTGTTTGTCATCCTAATGGGATAAGTGTTAAAGTTTTAAAAATTGGTGATCTAAAACTGACTGATGATATGTTGTTGAAGGATGTTTTTTATGTCCATGAATACTGTGTGAATTTACTATCTGTGTATAAGTTGAATAAGGATAATCATGTGTCTGTTATTTTTAATGAGAATAGTTGTATATTACAGGATTCTGGTTCAAAGAGAATACTGGTGAATGGTAGTCAGGATAGTGGTCTGTATTTTGTAGGATGTTGTGGTTATAATGTTAGTACTTGTTTCAATAGTTTTGTGAAATCTTATACTTGGTATAGTAGGCTAGGGCACCCTTCAGATAAGGTTTTGGCAGTGTTAAAACAAAATCTTAATATAAATTCTAGTGATCATGGTCGTTGTGATATGTGTCACATGACAAAACAAATTAGAGTCCCATTTCCTTTAAGTGAACATAAATCAAAAGTTGTTGGTAAGTTAATACATTTAGACTTATGGGGTCCTTATAATGTGACTAGTTATGATGATTTTAAATATTTTTAACTATTGTAGATGACTACTCTAGGTCCGTGTGGTGTTATTTTTATCCAACAAAACTGAGGTTTTTGAAAACTTAAAAGATTTATATGAACTTGTTTTGACTCAGTTTTAGAAACAGATTAAAGTTCTTAGAAGTGATAATGGGACTGAGTTTGTTAACAACCAAATGAATATTTTTTTTTTTGTAAAACGAAAGGTATTATACATCAAACCTCTTGTTCCTATTCACCACAACAAAATGGTGTGGTGGAGAGGAAACATAGGCAACTTCTAAACATAGCTAGGGCCCTGATGTTTAGGGTGGTCTGCCTTTAAGACTTTGGTCTGACTGTGTGGTAACTGTTGTGTATCTCATTAACAGGTTGCCCTCTTATGTGTTGAATGGTAGGAGTTCTTTGAAATGATGTTTGGATTTAGACCCTCTTTATCACATTTAAGGAACTTTGGATGTTTGTGTTTTAGTACAGTTTTACATGAATCTGATAAGTTTGCATATCATGCTGATAAATGTATTTTTCTTGGTTATTCAAGTGTTAAAACATGGTATAAAATGTGGAGTTTAGATAGTAAGAATTTTTTTTTTCAAGGGATGTAAAATTTTATGACAATGTGTATCCCTTTAAGATTAAATCATTTGATAACCAAGAATATGTTTCTGATAAAAATCTAAATCATATAATTTTTTTTTGAAAATGTTTCATCTGAAGTTCCTAAACCCAATGATGAAGATGGTACAAATGGTTCTCAAGATCCTATTAGTGATGATCAGCAATCATTGTCACCCTCTACATCAGCACCTGTGTCTGGTGTTGATACTGTTCAACAATCAGAACAGGAGAGCAGTAGTGGACAGGGTAACAATGTGGGGTAGAGGACACTATAGGCTCAAATGTTGAGACCAACCAGTCTGAGGGTAATCAAAATGTTAGAAGATCTTCTAGAAATGTTTCTATGCCTAGAAAATTTAATGACTTTGTTGTTGAGGGCAAAGTAAACTACGGTATAGAAAAAATTGTTAGTTATGCTAATTTATCATACGAAAATATGTGTTTAGTTGCTTCCTTGAATAAAACTGTTGAACCTACCACTTATAGTGAAGCTGTGAAAGATGATAGGTGGATAGAGGCTATGAACAACGAGATGGAAGCTCTTTATAGGAATAATACTTGGGTTTTGGTAGATCTTCCTAAAGGAAGAAAACCTATAGGTTGTAAATGGTTTTATAAAATTAAGGAGGAAACTACCATTTTGGTCCCTGTGGTTTGGGCACTTTTGCCATTTTAGTCCAAATCTCAAATTTTTTAAATCTGGGTCCTTGTGGTTTCACTTTTATTGCCATTTTGATCCAAATCTCAAATCAGGTCAGATTTAAAAAAACCTGGTTTTTGTCCTTTTCCTCAGGGGTAATTTGGTCATTTCTTTTATTATTTAAAACAATTTATTAATTAAATTAATTAATTCTAAAATTATAAAAGAAACTTAGCAGCAGATATCATCCCCCAACCCAATATTATCTTCTCCAACCAGAGAGAGAGAGAGAGTGACGGTTCTGGCAACAAAAACCTCATTTCCGGCGACGGAAACCCTAACGGAACCCTACCGGATGTTGTTTCACTGGAAAACCGTCGGAAATTAGCGGAAAATGATAAACGATCAGATGCGGAGGTTTCTAAGAAGCAGATTACTGGTGGCGAACAGGAGAAAAAGAAGACTGTGGTGAGTGGTGGTGATATCGATGATGATTGGGAAGGTGTGGAGACGACGGAGTTAGATGCGGCGTTTTATGCGCCGACGAAGTTTGTGGCGGCGATTGCAGCGGATCGGTCGGCGCAGAAGGTTTCGAATGATTTGCGGTTAAAGTTGTATGGATTGGGGGATGATATTGGGTGGTGATTGCAGTTGTTAGAGGCGGTGTTGATTGCAGTTGTTAGAGGGTTGAATTTAGGGTTTTGATTTTGGGTGGATTTGGTTGATAGAGGGTTAAATTTAGGATCTTGATTTTGGGGGAAAGGGGGATGATGATGGTGATTAGGTGATGTTGAGGAGGGGAACGGTGGTTATGGTGAGAAGAGGGAGATGGTTCCTGTGGTGAGAAGGAGGTGGTGGTGGCAGCTGTGGTAAGAAGGGGGAGGAGGTGGCGGTGGCGGTGGCGGTGGCGGTGGCGGTGGCGGTGGTGGAGTTGGAGACTTGGAGGTGGCTGTGGTTTCATCATCTGTCATCAGCGGGTTTTGCAATGGGGGTGGGGTGTTCGTTGCAGGCCGTGGTGGTGATGGGGTGTTCGTTGCAGGTCGTGGTTGTGGGGTTTGTATGACAGAGGTTTATGGTGTAGATGCAGGTCGTGGGGGTTATGCAGCGTCATGAATGGTTGTCTCAACGTCTCCGGCAATCATTTTTCTGCTCGTGGTGCTGGAATGATGGCGATAAATAGGTCTGATTTTAATTTAGGGAAGATCAGGGTTGGAGAAGATGATGTTGGGCTGGGGGATGTTATAATAAACAGGTCTGATTTGTTAAAATAATAAAAGAAATGACCAAATTACCCCCGAGGAAAAGGACAAAAACCATGTTTTTTTTAGAAATCTGATCTGATTTGAGATTTGGACCAAAATGACAATAAAAGTGAAACCACAAGGACCCAGATTTAAAAAGTTTGAGATTTGGACTAAAATGGCAAAAGTGCCCAAACCACAGGGACCAAAATGGCAGTTTACTCTAAAATTAAGTATAAATCTAATGGGGAAGTAGAAAGATATAAGGCCAGATTAGTGGCCAAAGGGTTTAACCAAAGAGAGGGTATAGACTTTGGTGAAACATTTTCACCTGTTGTGAAGATGGTTACTGTTAGAATTGTTTTGAAACTTGTTGTTAATAACAATTGGCCTTTGTATCAAATGGACATAAATAATGCTTTTTATATGGTACTTTGACCGAGGATGTGTTTATGACCTTGCCTCAGGGGTATTTTACAAATGATAATACTAAGGTGTGTAAATTAGTCAAGTCTTTGTATGGTCTTAAACATGCTCCTATACAGTGGAATGAGAAGTTAACTACTGAGTTAACTTCTATGGGGTTTGTTCAAAGTGTATGTGACTATTCTTTGTTTGTGTTGTCTAAACAAGATTTGTTTATTGTTCTTTTAGTCTATGTTGATGACATAGTTGTGACAGGTAATAACAAAACAGAAATAGAAAAAATTAAAACTTGTTTAAGAGAGAATTTTCAAATTAAAGATCTTGGTTTACTTAGATACTTTCTAAGTTTTGAAGTTTTATATTCAGATGGTTGTATTTGTTTGTTACAAAGAAAATATTGTCTTGAGTTGTTGAATGAGTTTGGTTATTTGGGATGTAAACCAGTTACAACACCAATTGAGCAAAGTTTTCTTGTTACAAATAAATGTGGAAAAGAACAAAAGTTTTTGGAAAATGTTAATGGTTTTCAAAGGTTAATAGGGAAGTTAATATATTTGTCGTTGACTAGACCAGACATCAGTTATAATGTTCAATTCTTGAGTCAATATATGCATAGTCTGTGTCAATCTCATCTTGATATAGCTCTAAGGTTGTTGAGTTACTTAAAACTATCACCTGGAAAAGGTGTTAGTTTTAAGAGGTCTAATAGTATGGTGCTGTCAGGTTATGTTGACTCTGACTGTGCCAAATGTCTTAAGACCAGAAGGTCTGTTACTTGGTTTGGTATATTTATGGGTGATACACTTGTGTCTTGGAAATATAAGAAACAAAGTGTAATATCCAGGTCTACTGCAGAAGCTGAGTACCGAGCTATGTGCTCAGCTACCTGCGAAATAATGTAGATTTTAAATGTGTTAACTGAACTAAAAAGTTAAATATAGTCTGCCTGCTAAGTTATACTGTAATAGTAAATCTACTATTTCTATATATCAAAATCCTGTGTTTCACGAACGAAGAAAACACTTTGAGATAGATTTACAATTTTTGAGAGAAAAAATTGAAGCAGGAATTGTTGAACCTAAAAAGGTCATACAGATGTGCAGATAGCAGATATATTTACAAAGGGTTTGAGTGCAAGTCAACATCAAACTCTTTGTGAAAGTCTAGGGTTATATGACATGTTTGCCACATGAATTATGGGGGCATGTTAAAATAAATAAGTGCAACTTATAATTCATGTTGCAACATAATTTTTGAACGTGTTATAAAGGTTGTTCAGTTTTCTGTTATGTTGTTATATAATAAGGGTGTTAAGTGTACAAGTGGAAAAGTTTGAGGTGCATCTTGATAGTTGTTGGGGACGATGTGATGGAACTGGAAACATGGAGGTCTAAAGTGAAAGTATCTTTTCCATTGATATAAAAAGGTTAAGATCTGTATTATTGTTATTCTTTCACCTCTAGATAGTTATGTTATGTGACATCTGTGCCTTCACGGCCATCAAACAAATACCAAATCAATGAAATATTGTGTTTCATACTTGGGATTTATATAAATATGTGTATCATTTGCACATATCAATTCTTGTTCGATTTCGAGCTCTGAATCCCTTTCTAGAAAGTTATACACAAATTGATGCGTAAACGTAATTAGTTTAATGTGACAAACACTACGGAACAGTGACATGGGCTTAACATACCTTAATTAACCTTTACATAACTTAGAAATAAGTTTTGGAAGGTTTAGTGTGTCGAAATCAAGTTTATTCGCTTACAGGGACTAATTTCGACAAACTGCGAAAGTATGCCGATGCATACTGTAACGAACATTCCGAAACATGATCATAAGTTAAACATGCCCTAAATATCCTTTACATAGCTTAGAAATAGGCTTTGGGGTGTTTGGTACGCAAAAATAAACTTATTTGATCAACAGGGACTAAAAGCGTCAAAAAGTGCATAAGTTTGCATTTTCGCGCATATCTTACGTTTTGAATATATCCGGACACCCAAAAATTGATGTAATCATTAAAATATTTTATTTTAGTGATTGGCATGACAAAATTCCATTCGTCGCATAATTTGGATCATTTTTCGCGTCCGTTCGTGTTTCATCGTAATTAACCGAACAACGCAACCGTACGGCCAAACGAACTGACATCCGAGATATTTTTGAGCATGTTTTATGTTCCCTATACTTTAACTTCATTTTAGAGCCTTGAAATGGGGTTAACTGGGCTTAAATGTGCCAAAAAAGCATCAAAAACCACGATTTACAACTCAGGAGGGGCACGTAAGACTCTTACTGAGTCTATGCGGGGCGCGAGAGCCCCCAGACCTGCAAAAATCAGTTTTCAGCAAAACCCAGCTGTTCCTTTGGTTTGCACATGGTTTCTTGAGTCTATGGGCTTGTTTTGGGGCACCCATGGTATTATAAAACAGGGGCTACACATGTAAGGCTTGGATTAAAGCTCGTTTATCGAGGAACGATCCTAACGGTGGCCCGAAATCTATAAATACCAACCCCATTTTCATTTCAATTCACACTTGATCTGATTTTATGCTCTAAGTTGAAGCTTTATGCTTCATACCTGAGTATTTAGATCAAGATCTTCCTAGCTTGGACCTCTTGTAAGTTTCTTTCATGTTTTTATGCGTTTTTAAGCGTAAAAGTCAAACAATGTTTGACTTTCTGCTTTGACCAGTCAATGGTCAACACGAAGTTCGTTTGAACTTCGCAACGTGAGCGTAATCACGATGGTTATACTCCCTTGTGACTATACCTACTGATTACCACGTTGATTAGGTGTAGTGACGAGTCATAGTTTCGGTCAAAATACACATTTATGCGTATTTTGCAACCAAACTATTCTTGGGTATCAAAACCCTTTGTTTTGATATCAAACTTGTGTTCTAACTTCGTTAAACATATTTTAACATGTTTAACTCGTCACTTTAGGTTTAGTGCTTACATAGGGTCGTAAGCTAAGCGGTCTAAACAACCGCTTAGACTTTCAAACCCGACTCGTTTGGTCGATCATTAGGATCCGACCAAACATATATTGTGACCATATTTGTATAGCGAATAACCTTCCGAGGTTATACCTTTGGGTATCCCTGAGAGGGATTAGCTTTGGGTAAATCGTGGGTATTCCTGCGAGGAATATGTCTTTTGGGTAAATCTGGAATGTTGGATAATATACTCATCCCATTAAAGACCCTCCGTGTTGTTTGGTTACCTGAGAGGTAACAAGGTATTAGTTGGTAGCGCTACTTAGGTTTGGCACCCTCACCCCGTACCTGAGAGGACGGGTGTGAACTAATGACCTAGTTATGACTAATGCTTTGATAGGAGCATTGGAGAAAGGGTAATGTAAATCAGGAGCCGTCTTGTATTCGGGGTATTATCAACACTAACTTCAATGGACTAAACTAAACACTTGGTAACCAACGTTTTCGTAAAACTATGAACTCACCAGCGTTGTCTGATACACTTGTTGCATGCTCGCAGGTCGTTAGGTACTTTGGATGGGAACTTGCTATCTGGATGGCTGGAGTGGTCATGGGTCGCAGTGCTTGATTACGCGTGTCTTATTTACTAAATTCATATACATTGAGTTTTGAAACATTTAACAATGAATTGTTATTTGCTTCCGCTGTCACTATTTAACTTGGATTATATTTTATGAACGTTTTATAATGAATGGAACTTTGTTAAACATATTATTGTTAGTTCAATGTGATTGGTGGCTAGATCCTTGTACGTCACACGCCTAGCGGGGGTTACCGCATGTGGTATTTTGGGGGTGTAACAGTTTGGTATCAGAGCCACTGGTTATAGTGAACTAGGTTTTAAAACGTTTTATAAAACCAGACTATAACCAAACAGTTCAGGAAGCGACCATGACACTCAGCTCCAGATTGCAAGGTTCGTCTTCTGTTTACTTTATTACTTGTTTAGTAGTCACACACTTACAGTTTGCATGAAACAAAATACTAGATACTATGGTGACTTGATGGTGTGACCATACTCTTCGACTTTTGTGATTCGTAATCCTGTAATATCTTTCATTGTGCTATTTGAATGTGGGGGAAACTTTTAGCGCAAGTTAAGAGGCACTGAGATAAGCATGCAAATTGTCTTGTTATTATGGGTGCACATATAATAATAACGTGAGGTGCATGTAAGTCCCAGTGAGGCTTAACGAGTGTGAGAAGGGTTCTGCCCTATTGTTTGGTGTAAACTTGGTAGTTTGTAGATGACAACGTGAGACTTGACCCTTACCTTATCTCGACTCTTAAATTTGTTCCCTCTCCTTGTATAGTATCATGAGTGGACGAGGTCATGGACGTGGTGACATTGCGATGACCCAGGCTGAGCTGACAAACCTGATTAACACGCGTGTGGCTGAGGCTTTGGCAGCCAACCAAGCTGGTACAATACGTGCCAAATCTTCTTTATTCTTGTGTCGTGTACACAACTCTTACCCCTGTGTTGTATTTCCTTTCGTCCATTATGTCACACCCCAACCGATGGCGGAATCATCGGGGCGCGACACTAGGCGAATCAGATTGCTCAAGAGAATCCATAACAACTGAATTGGGACAGTATTTAATACGTTTATTATCCCATACTAATAAACAATACATTCACATAAGTTATCACAGATTTCTTGTCCTCTCGAACAATACAAATCCGACAACGTAGATTTTAGGTGAGTTTCTAGACTTCCTAGCTTGATTTGATGTAGACTGCAACTAAACCTGCAACATACGTTAAAACAACGTCAATACAAAAGTATTGGCGAGTATACAAGTTTTGGTAAAAAGTGCTGCGAATTACCAAATACATAACAAGATACCTCAACATATATGCATGCAAGACAGATACTACCAGCTAAGTCACTCGAGCTGCTATTGCGATTGCTATTCATCCTAACTAGACCCTGTCGGGTGCTATAGTACTATACTAGTTAAGGCGGGACCTCGCGAGTATAAGTCCTAACACATATGTAACTAGCACCACGTGTAAATATGCATAACAGTTATTCGCAAGTGAAAACAGTTTGATTGATTAATTTGTTTTGATAAGTTCGATTTAATAGAAACGTGTGTTACACCCAAAATGCGATAAAAAAGGGTTCGAGTATACTCACAGCGATGATGGATTGAAGGGAGCGCGTCTGAGATTAGCCTGATTACACAGCGATTACGTAAGCGATGAACAGTGCGTTAAACGGTGGCAGTGAACCAAGTGTCGGATGGTAATCCGATCGGATGGCAATCTGATCGGATGGCTATTCGATTGGATTGTCACCTCGTTTGAGGATGTGTTTGTGTGTGATGGTTTGCCTTTTTGAAGTTTTCATTGTATCATTTTGAAAACAGAGAAGTATCTCTACCTTTCAGGTCGGTCGATCGGACAGCGGTCCGATTGGTAGGACACTTTAGTGAGAACAAGTTCACAACAGTTTGTCACTCGGTCGGATTGCAATCCAATTGGGTGGCAATCCGTTCTTACTGGTAATGCATTGAACATGTTGAGAATTGTTTAAGTTCCAAATGTCACACGATCGGACGATCGCTCGATCGGACGGCAATCCTATCGGGTGGTAATCCGTTTCAGCGTTTAGACCCTTTGAATAATTGGAGAAATAGTTTAAGTATGGAACCACGTGCAGCCCGATCAGACGGCCGGTCGATCGGGTGGCAACCCGATCGGACGGCAATCCGTTCTGATGGTCTGATCGTTCTAACACTTGTTTCTGTTTGAAATGTTGTAGCTTTGAATGAGACGTTTTGATATCTTGCTTGAACAACAGGACCCTCATCTCGTCCCAAGTGACCTGGCCGAACAGGAATCACCCTAGTCCGAACAGTTCACGGTTCGAGTCGGTTGTTCATGTTCAAACCCGAAATCAACATCTCTCCCAGATAGAATTAAGATCTGGAGCTGATGCATCACTAAGAATGAGTAGAGGATCAGAACAAGCTCCGATTCCATCAGGTTCGAGTGCATTGAGTGTAAAAGAGTTGAAAGAAAGTTAGGAAAACCATCTTTCAATCCTTTTCACCATGAATATGTTCAGATCTATGCAAGATCTTTGTTTATTCATGTGGAAATCATTCAGATCTAAGTTGTTCTTGGTGGGTTGAAGCCAAAACATGAAGTTCATAAGAACACCATGATGACATTATCCTAGAACACCTTAAATCTAGTGATTTCACGGTTAAAAGTTAAGACTCAAAGGTTAAAAAGATGAAGAAGTGTGTGTAGATGAAAGAAATACAATATTGGAGTTAAAAACTTACAAGAATGATGAGGAGTCGAGAGGAAAAGCCCCAAAAGCGTGCTGGTCGAGTGAGAGCTGTCACATCACTGTTCAAGTGATGTGACAAGTGTTATTTATAGGAGAAGGGGAGTGAAGGGGAAGAAGTGCAACGGATCGGATGGCTGTCCGATCGGGTGGCAATCCGATCGGGTGGCAACTCGATCGGATGGCCACCCGATCGAGCGGTTACTCGATCGGTGGTCTCCGGCGAATGGCGTTTTGATGTTTTGTTTTGTTCGCTAAGCGTCGCGATAGTTTGGTTACACATTTTCACACCCATATTCATATATTTATTATAATTAGTCACATAGGGTCGTATAAATATCCACATTTCAAAGTTGCAATACAATAACCGGGTTTCGTTTTGAATATGCGTTCTCTGCGACGCATCATAGCTATCGAGGAGGGTAGAATAGATCCTCACTCAACATCATCGTGAGCGTTAGTGTGTGTGATGCGATGTGTTATAGCGATGAAGTATGCGTAATATGCGAAAATACTGAGAAATAGCAATGTATGCGGTATAGCTACATTATGATCCGAATCTCTGGTGCTAGGCGTAACGAGTATAACGAGTAGTAACAACGCACGAACGTGCGGCTTGTTACACATTAGGTCAGCAAGCGAATCAGAATCAAAACAATCCACCTGCTTATACGTTCAAGACGTTCATGGATTGTATGCCACAGATCTTTAGTGGGACTGAAGGGGCTGTAGGACTCCTGCGTTGGTTTGAGAAGGCAGAATCGGTGTTTGCGATGTGTAATTGTCCTGCTGGGGACAGAGTGAAGTATGCTACAGGCACACTCGAGGATGGTGCCCTGACATGGTGGAATGCCCAGGTTCAGATGTTGGGCATTGAGATGGCAAATTCCACTATTTGGGATGATTTTAAGGAGTTGATGCGGGAAGAATACTATCCTCGTGACGAGATTCAGAAGCTTGAGAACGAGTTCTACGATTTGAAGATGGAAGGATCCGAGATCGAGGCTTACACTAAACGATCTCATGAACTAGCAATTTTGTGCCCTAACCTGTCTCGACCTCCACACCGACGAATTGAGTTGTATCTCAAGGGCCTAGCATCAGCTGTAAAGGGGTATGTCACTGCTGCAAACCATAACAATCTGCCCCAGATCATCCGTTTGGCACATAAGATTACTGACCAAGAGGTCGAGCGTGGCTCATTGCCGCCTCGTAAATCTGCTACTAACATTGCTGCTACAGCTACCACACCTGCTAGTGATAACAAGCATAAATGGAATGATGCCGACAAAGCAACCAGTGCCAGTCAATCTCAGAAAAGGCCCGACAACAGTACCAATCACAGTTTCAGCCGTCATCTTCTGTGAATCAGAATCAAGGCAACAACTCGAATCAGGGTTCCTACGATGGAAAGCTACCAAAGTGTAATAAGTGTGTGTTTCACCATCGCGGACCGTGCACCCGGGTATGTCCAGGTGCAACAAAGTGGGTAATATGGCCAAAGATTGTAGGGTCTGGCTTCCAAAACAGCCTCAGCAGCCGCAGCAGTCGCAGCAACAGGAGAGGCAGCAGCCTCAACAGATTAGGGAAATCGTAAGGGCTGTTTTTAGTGTGGTGATGAGGGTCATTTTAAGCGGGATTGCCCTCAGCTTAATCAGAATGCTGGCAACAACATCAATACTGGGAATGACAACAATGGGAATAATGGTGGGAACGGAGCACGTGGAAGAGTTTTTACTATTGGCGCTAGGGAAGCTCATAATGATGGCAACGTTATGACCGGTACGTTTTCTGTGAACGATCTTTTTGCTTCTGTTTTATTCGACTCTGGTGCCGATTGGAGTTACGTGTCTTTGGGGTTCAGTCGTCAGTTAGGGTTGACTCCCACACCTCTTGTAAATAAGCATGTAGTAGAATTAGCAGATGGTAAATCGATAGAAGCTTCTCATGTTCTTTTTGGTTGTAAACTTGATCTCATGGGTCAAGTGTTCGACATTGACCTACTCCCCGTTACCCTTGGAAGTTTTGATGTGGTCGTTGGCATGGACTGGTTGTCCAAGCATCAAGCAGAAATTCTCTGTAAAGAGAAAGTCGTGTGTATCCCTCTTCCCAGTGGGGAATCCTTGATGGTTCAAGGGCATCGTAGTGGGGAGATGGTTGGTATCATATCAGCTATGCAAGCGCAGAAGTGTCTACGCAAGGGATATCCTGCTACTCTAGCACTTGTCACTAATACTTCGTCTAAAGAGAGAAAGATCGAGGATCTGCCAGTCGTACGTGAATTTGCAGATGTGTTTCCTGAGGAACTTCTTGGTTTACCTCCTCATCGCCAGGTGGAATTTTAGATTGACCTTATGCCAGGAGCAGCTCCGATTGCCCGTGCTCCTTATCGTCTTGCACCAGGAGAGTTGCAAGAGCTGTCTAACCAACTTCAAGAACTATTGGATAGAGGTTTTATCCGACCCAGTTCATCGCCTTGGGGAGCCCCAGTTTTGTTTGTAAAGAAGAAAGACGGGACTTTTCGTATGTGTATAGATTATAGAGAACTCAACAAGGTGACAGTCAAGAACCGCTACCCTTTACCGCGTATTGACGACGTGTTTGACCAGTTGCAAGGGTCAAGTTTTTACTCAAATATCGATTTAAGGTCGGGCTATCATCAGATGAGAGTTCGAGAGGAGGATATTCCTAAAACGGCTTTTCGAATGCGGTATGGGCATTATGAGTTTTTAGTTTTGCCGTTTGGGTTGACAAACGCGCCAACAGTCTTCATGGACCTCATGAATCGTGTGTGCAAGCCATATCTTGACGATTTCGTTATTGTGTTTATTGATGACATCTTGATCTACTCAAAGAGCAAGGAGGATCATGAGCGGCACTTACGTCTTATTTTGGAGCTCCTGAGGAAGGAGCAACTTTACGCGAAGTTTTCCAAGTGTGACTTCAGGATTCGAGAGGTACACTTCCTTAGTCACATTGCTAATGAATCAGGGATTCACGTGGATCCTGCTAAGATTGATACTATCAGGAATTGGGCGGCACCAAAGAATCCTTCGGAGGTGCGACAATTCCTTGGTCTCGCTGGGTATCATCGAAGATTTATCAAGGATTTCTCGAAGATCGCTCAACCTCTTACCTCGTTAACACAGAAAGGCGTGGTATATTCTTGGGGAACAAAGCAGGAGGATGCTTTCCAACTTTTGAAACAGAAACTCTGCAGTGCGCCGATTTTGTCTCTACCTGAAGGAACGGAAGATTTTGTGGTATATTGTTGATGCAACGCGAGAAGGTGATAGCTTATGCTTCTCGACAATTGAAGGTTCCTGAAAGGAATTACACGACTCACGACTTGGAGTTGGGGGCCGTGGTTTTCGCGTTGAAGATCGGGAGGCACTATCTGTACGGTACCAAATGCACCATCTACACCGATCACAGAAGCCTTCAGCATATCTTCGACCAGAAGGATTTGAATACGCGACAGCGTCGCTGGGTAGAACTTTTAAACGAATATGACTGCGCACTCAAGTACCATCCGGGTAAGGCTAACGTTGTAGCAGATGCTCTCAGCCGAAAGGAATCGAAACCCAAACGTGTTCGCGCCTTGCAGCTCACTGTTTACTAAAATCTTCCTGATCAGATCCGTTCGGCTCAGACAGAAGCATTGAAGGAAGAAAACTATGAAGCTGAGTATTTACGGGGCATGGAGAAACTGTAGGATCGTTTGCACGACCAAAACGAGTCGTTCAGAAGAGTTCTAATTAATACGAGAGGCAAAACAAACGTATCGACTTTGAATCAGCTTGATTTACCCACAGAATCACTTTTAATGTCTTGTATATTGATATAACAATGATTTACAACGTATAGACACTTCGGCAGCACCTCGGTACCGGAATCAGATCGATACAAATGAAATCACCAAGGCACGTATTTATAGGCATACCATTCCGCACGAAACAGTTCACACGAAATGGCTAGTATCCATTTCGTGCGAAATGGTCATCTTCCATTTCGTGCGAAATGGCTATCACCTACATAATTCTTGTTTTCTCATATAACATGACCTGATCTATCATTCTATTTACAAGACTCGATACAAGACGAAGTCGACAGACATATGCACCAACAGACTTCCCCTTAGATGTTGACGAAGTCTTCAGTGTCGAGTCTTCAACGTCTTCAGTCTTTATCAGTCTACTTGCTCTACCAAAGTATCTGACAGTGTAAGCATCCTGAATCTCTCTCTTCTTCTCTCTCTCTTTCTCTCTTCCAGGATGTCAATCTGACTCTATCTTCTCTTGATCAGATCTCTTGATTCCTTAAGTTCATCAGCATCAGCAGCTTCTGTGAACTGCATGATTCAAACTAGCTCTCTATCATTCAAACTCCCCCTTGAATGTTGATCCATAATCTGTATCTAGTTCTTGTTCTAGGATCATGACCTGGCTTCTGTGAACTGCATGATTCAAACTGGCTCTCTATCATTCAAACACCACTTGTTGGATCGTTTTCACAACCAAAACGAGTCGTTCAAAAGAGTTCTAATCAATACGAGAGGCAGAAACAAACGTATCGACTTTGAATCAGCTTGATTTACACACAGAATCACTTTTAATGTCTTGTATATTGATATAACAATAATTTACAACGTATAGACACTTCGGCAGTACCTTGGTACCGGAATCAGATCCATACAAATGAAATCACCAAGGCACGTATTTATAGGCATACCATTCCGCACGAAATAGTTCACACGAAATGGCCTTGCCATTTCGTACAAAATGGCTAGTATCCATTTCGTGCGAAATGGTCATCTTCCATTTCGTGCAAAATGGCTATCACCTACACAATTCTCGTTTTCTCGTACAACGTGACCTGATCTATCATTCTATTTACAAGACTCGATACAAGATGAAGTTGACAGACATATGCACCAACAGAAACGACTTGAGAAGTGATCAGATGGCCTTTTCTATTTTATGGAGCAGATATGGATTCCGTTGTTTGGTAACCTTAGAGATCTTGTGATGGACGAAGCGCACAAGTCTCGATACTCTGTACACCCAGGTTCGGATAAGATGTATCAGGACCTCAAGGTTTTGTATTGGTGGCCGAAGATGAAGGCTGACATCGCGACATACGTGAGTAAGTGTTTGGCTTGTGCGAAAGTTAAGGTCGAGTACCAGAAACCGTCTGGGTTACTGCAACAACCCGAAATACCTATGTGGAAATGGGAGCCGATTGCTATGGATTTCGTCACTGGTTTGCCAAGAAATCAAAATGGAAACGATACCATCTGGATGATCTTTGACCGCCTCATGAAATCTGCACACTTCCTTGCGATCAAGGAAACGGATAAGTTTTCTCAACTCACTGCTGTTTACCTGAAAGAAGTGGTTTCTCGGCATGGGGTGCCAACTTCTATTATCTCTGACCGTGATCCGCGCTTCATTTCGGATTTATGGCAGTCGATGCACAAATCGTTCGGCTCGCGTCTCGACATGAGTACTGCTTATCACCCACAGACGGATGGTCAAATTGAGCGAACCATCCAGACACTTGAAGACATGCTGTGAACATGTGTAATTGATTTTGGTAAGGGCTGGGAGAAACATTTGCTGTTGATCGAGTTCTCCTACAACAACAGTTACCACACTAGCATTCAGGCAGCTCCGTTTGAAGCATTGTATGGCCGGAAATGTCGTTCCCCTCTCTGTTGGGCTGAGGTGGGTGACAGCCAAGTCACAGGCGCAGAACTTGTCCTTGAAACTTCTGAAAAGATTGTACAGATCAGGAACCATATGGCAGCAGCGCGCGACCGTCAGAAAAGCTACGCTGACAAGCGTAGGAAGCCTCTGGAGTTCGCAGTCGGTGACCGTGTCATGTCAAAGGTCTCACCCTGGAAGGGTGTGGTGCGGTTTGGGAAATGCGGTAAGCTCAATCCTCGTTATGTTGGGCCATTCAAAATTTTAGAAAAGATTGGTAAAGTGGCCTACAAACTCGAGTTACCTGCTGAGTTGGGTAACGTACATGATGTGTTCCATGTTTCACAACTAAAGAAGTGTTTGTCTGATGAAACACTCGTGGTACCGTTTCAAGAGTTGAAGATTGGCGACAAATTGCAGTTTGTCAAGGAACCAATAGAAATTATGGACCAGGAGGTCAAAGTCCGTAAGCATAGCCGAATTCCGATTGTGAGAGTTCGTTGGAACTCAAGGCATGGATCGGAGTTCACATGGGAACGTGAGGATCAGATGAAGCTCAAGTACCCACTTTTATTCCCGAACGACAAGTCCAAGTCTGGCAAATCTAAACCTGGTGCAACTGGTGAATTTCAGGACGAAATTCCAAATCAAGTTGGGGATGATGTGGCACCCGCGAAAAATCCACAGTCATCCTGAATTAACGTCTTGCTGTTTTGAACCGCTTGTCAAACTTCGGGACGAAATTTCTTTCAAGTTGGGGATGATGTGACAATCCGATATTTTAAGGTCTTTTCCTTGCACTCGATGACTTCACAAACCTGTCCTTACGATTCGATGCACGTGGTGTTATGTGTAGTTTGTTTGAGCGATTAATGTTTTATGATTGGGTGTTAAATGCTATGTGTAATGTTGGATTGCTTTTATGTATGAGTATGTTCAGTTATTAAAGTGTTGTGTTAAACAAGTTTCCTTATCACAAGTTCATCCCGACGAAAGTTGGATGTTTTGTCGAGACTAGTTTCGCCATAATGGGCCTTGGCCCAAACTCATTCGCGGCCCAACCTTGTTTCGTATAACCTTTTATATTGTAACCTAGTGCCATAAAAACAAACCCTAAGAATCTTTCCCCAGAAACTCTGTGCGAAGGCAATTGTAGAGAACCTCAAGCATCTTCCATCTCGATCTATCTAAACTTTTCGGCGTTATGGTTAGTGTAAAACCCTATTGTTTGATGTAATCTTGATGTGATGATTTTGTGTGTAAGGTTAGGGTTTTCATAAACATTATGAACTTAGAATCGTTATGCTAAGAATCGGGTGATTTGTATATGGTGTTGCTCTTATGAGGGTTGATAGATTCTGTACAACTTTATGATTCTATTGTGATTCACTGATTTCGTGTAGGTGGTTGATGTTTTTAAAGCTTCATGAAACTGTTATGTAAAAACAGTTTCAAATGACGATTGATTGTTATGATAGCAATGATAATACGATTAAGGGGATTGTTAATGCCTATTACATGTTAACTTGAGGATTGGTTGATGATTGTATTGAAACTGTTATTGTTACTGATGATTAGGGTTCTAGGAGAACGAGATGTTGTAACTGATTGAATCAGTTAATGCCTTGTTGAGTCTGTAACTGTTGTGTTCGATGAACCTGGGTAGACTTTCGTCATAGTTGAACTTCACGAAAGTAAGGAGTTTCGTCACATGGGATGTCGACGAAAGTAGGGGGTTTCGTCACATGGGATGTCGACGAAAGTTCAGTGTTCCGTCATATGAGATGTTGGTGAAACTTAGGGGTTTCGTCAACAGGGTTTTTGTCGGAGAGGTCTTTCGTCGAATGGTGACTTGTTTGGGTTGGGCTTGGTTAAGGAGCCCAGTTAAGTTAATTGTGATGATATATCTGTGTGTTTTTCATAAGATGTGAATCTGTATGATAATTCAGTAAGTGCTACATGATAACATGAATATTAAAGTTGGTTGCAAACTGTGTGATTTTCTGTGTGCAAACATGTAATGCGAATGATTATGAAACTGATATTGTCTGGTAACCACGGTAGGGTTGGTTGATTAACTGGATCGGGTAATTAAAACATACCGAGCAAACCAAGGTGAGTTCATTCCTCTTGAGCATACGTCCCGGTGGTTGGGACAGTCTTTGGGTATCCCTGAGAGGGATTGGCTTTGGGTAAATCATGGGTATTCCTGCGAGGAATATGTCTTTTGGGTAAATCTGGAATGTTGGATAATATACTCATCCTATCACCATTAAAGTCCCTCCGTGTTGTTTAGTTACCTGAGAGGTAACAAGGTATTAGTTGGTAGCGCTACTTAGGATTGGCACCCTCACCCCGTACCTGAGAGGACGAGTGTGAACTAATGACCTAGTCATGACCAATGCTTTGATAGGAGCATTGGAGAAAAGGGCAATGTAAATCAGGAGCCGTCTTGTATTTGGGGTATTATCAACACTAACTTCAATGGACTAAACTAAACACTTCGTAACCAACGTTTTCGTAAAACTATGAACTCACCAGCGTTGTCTGATACACTTGTTGCATGCTCGCAGGTCGTTAGGTACTTTGGATGGGAACTTGCTATCTGGATGGCTAGAGTGGTCATGGGTCGCAGTGCTTGATTACGCGTGTCTTATTTACTGAATTCATATACATTGAGTTTTGAAACATTTAAACAATGAATTGTTATTTGCTTCGGTTGTCACTATTTAACTTGGATTATATTTTATGAACGTTTTATTTAATGAATGTAACTTAAACATATTATGGTTAGTTCAATGTGATTGGTGGCTAGATCCTGGTACGTCACACGCCTAGCGGGGGTTACCGCATGTGGTATTTTGGGGGTGTGACAGTTTAAGTAGTCACTTTTTACTTGCCATACATGACATTTGTTTACACATTACATGATTTACATTTGACAATAGACATGGTTTACACATAAACATTTGACAATTGGTTTAAATAAGACATTTTTGGTGGTTGTTTGGGTAAGTGATTTAAGTAACGAGGCGTGTGTAATATGATAAAAGCATGGTGGACACGCCGCTGGTACTTCCTATATATAAGTGCTTTTATGATATTACACATCGTAGCGTTATTTAAACCATTTCAAGTTAGACATATTACATTTTACACAAATAACATATTTTCACATAAACATTGGTTTACAAACAACATATTTTATGCAAACTCATTTTTCTTGGTTATGTATTTATCTATGCATCTTTCTTTTATATCACCTGATTTCTTATCACTGTTTGTATGAATTATAAAAGAAAACATTTTACAAGGTTCATGACTAACTTTTGTTATACATTTTCTTTAAACTTACAAGTCATGAATCCTATTTTAATAAAACCTATGTATCTTACAGGTATTTTTATGCTGACGTACCTATTTTCACATGTGTTTTCAGGAGAGGATGCATAGGATTGATCAAGATACACTTAGGAGGACTTGGGCCTTAGTGACAATAAAAGATGCAAGACTAGTTAATTATGTTGTGTTTCTTTGTTTTTAAGACATTGTAACCTCTTTTAATTCAATAAAACAAGACTTCAATTTCCATGTGTTATGAAACAATGATTCTGTTACAACACTCCCCGACGATTCCGCCGCGATTTGTTGTTTTACGCAATCGGGGTGTGACAGAAGAGTTGGTATCAGAGCTCATGGTTATAGGGAATTAGGTTATTAGTAATGCTTTGACCTAGTCTATAACCTTCCTAGGACCCTAACGCAGTTTACTTACGTTTAGATTCTAAAACAATACCGTTACCTATCTTTAGGCGACAACCACAACAGGAACACAAATTTCAAATCCGCTTTGAAAACCAATCATCTGTTTTAGGATGATTTATTATAAGGTTTTGAACCTTCAAAGTTTTCAAAATCACGTCAAAGTTGGGTCTTATAATGTGAACATGTGCACTCTGGAAGGGTGGATGCCTGTACTCTGAGTTTTCTGTCTAAGGCTAGTGTGTTCGTACAAATCCAAATAATCGGACCAGTCACTCTTACCTGGGAACTCTTGGGGTGAGTGTCCACTTATAGGCTAAAGTATGTCTTCGCGATGCATTAGTATGACCCGCTTACTTTGATTAGTCCCCGTCTCATTTGTTTGCCTTAGGTAACAAACAAATGATCGCAATTTTTATGCGTTGTCATTCTATTTTGATTATCCGATAACATTTCACTTGTTTCCTCCTATGTCTTTCACTTCCTCGAGAATGTCTCTTCATCGCAGCAACACTTAGATGTCCAAGCAGGCTACCAAATTTGCCCAGCGAATAGGAATAGTAATCCTGAAGACTGCTGAATTGGCTGTCGCCATGTCTCGTCTCATGGATGAGACCACCCAAGAATCACCGAAGGAAACAGAAGCCAAGCCTTCACCAAAATCAAAGAAGCGTAAAGCTTCAAAGAAACCCGCAGCAGTTGCACCAAATCAAGCGGGGCCTAGCCAAGTGGCAACACCACCAGCCAAGAAGCCATACTTGGGAACTGCTCCATGGTGCAATCGATGCAACCGTCATCATCCGAATCACATACCCTGCTTCAAATGTACCCATTGTGGATGATGGGGACATTTGGTTGACGTGTGCCGCTTTGCTACCCAAAACAAAGTTGTTGCAAATCCTACTGCTGCTCAACTTCCTGCAAGGAAACCTTATGTCGGTACTGCGTCGATGTGCAACAAATGTAATGCACCTCACCGAGCTTACCTGCAGTGTCGTCTGTGTGCTTCATGTGGACGACTCGGTCACCTGGCAAATGCTTGTCAATTCAACCCAATCCAAGGTGGTCCAAACCAACCCCAAGTAAACCCTGCTCAAGCTCATTTACCGTCTGGTACTTGGTACAACTACGGCGAGACGGGTTATTTCAGGAACCAATGCCCAAGGTTTGTCAATACAAATCTGACCCAGGGATGAGCATTTGGCTGATTAGAAGATGCTGCTGCTTTGAATAATTTGAATCTTATGCTTTTGTTTCTTTTGTTTTTCTTGAACTGTGAAATAATCTGTTTTGTTTAATAAATAAATTGTTGTTCACAATTCTGATGTACAAGTGTAGTTACATGTGTGTATGGCATTTCCCCTATGATACCTACATCAAGGAACTATGTTCTTTACAAACTACTCTTGTGATTCTCCCTTTCAAGTGATCGCTCATGATTTCTTCGAAAATTTTAAGTACTCGTTTCATTCTAAGAAACGAAGTACAGAATATATCTGACAATTTTAGACGATTACTCAAAATGTCACTTTAAATCCTTGGTTAGATAACTAAGGGTATTTTTCGACCTCATACCCATATCATTTCATTTCAGTTCCATGATAACATACATAGTATATATTTTCAAAAACAACCTTCATGATTTCAGAATATTTCATATAGTTTGAAAACATTTTTAACATAGTATATTTACTTAATATATCAAATGCATGATTTCAAAAGCATCATTCATGTTTTCAAAAACCTTATACATAATTTCAAAATTCATCTCGCATGATTTTAAAACATTTTATAAATATACTTACCTAATACACCTACCTTATGATTTTAAAAGTATTATGTAAGGTTTCAAAAACATTAAACACATTTCTAAAAGAACCCCATGCATAGTTTTCAAAAACATTTTGCTCATACATTGACTTAACCTTCAAATTTTGCTTCATACGTCGCCTTGGCATATCTAGCGCCTCAACTTCATGAGCATTTTACCTCATGTTTTGACTTAAGCACGTCTAGTACAAGGTTTCAAAACATCTCCCACTATTCAAATTCCAAAATCCATATAGGATCTTCTTATCTTCACAATTAGATCCTTGTGGATGATTATCACTCAAATCGGAGTCCTTAATTGAATTCTTTGTATGCCTTAATACATATATTACGATTCAATAAGGACAAAGCCGAATTCCTATTAAGATCTTCCTATCTTCATAGTTAGATTCTTGGAAATGTTTAAAGTGCCAAATGAAATCCACGGATTGGATTCCTGGTGTGCTTTAAATACTCGTGTTCAAGTTAACAAACAAATTAACAAAATGATAACAAATTAAAGAACAAGATAAACAATTATGTGTTTTTGTGTTTTCTTTTATGTTTTGTGTTTTTGTGTAATCTAGATATTCGTTATCCAAATCCTCGTAGAATCTTCCCTATCTTCATATGAGGGATTCATAGTAGGATATTCAAAAGGTACTACCTTAAATCCTTAATGGGCTTCTACGTAATAGTTAAGACCCTTGGATTATATAGTACCATTCCATGATTCAAAAGAGACCCTTTGAGTGGTCTAGTCAAAAAGATTGATTCAGGATCAGGTTAAGAATGGCATGTGATGCTATAGCTGAAAAGACTCCTTGGTGGTCTATTTAAAGAGATCATTTATTGATTTAATTAAAAGAACCCTAGGGAGGGTCTAGTCACAACCATCACAGGTTCGTTCATTGTTTCTTCCCCAACACATTATAAAATGCACTGTGTGAACTATGCAAGGAATTACGTAATTATGGATGCGTACATAATTATGAAATTCAGTGCACGAAAACCACAGTAAGATTTATCATGTGTAAGAACCGATAGTGGCAATAATAACAAAACATGAACAATGTAATGGAGATACGGTGGACGTACCAATGGCGATTCATATACTTGTATATAAGTGTCCCTCTTACACTGCAAGCATGATGTTATATAAAGTTACTAGAAGTTTAGAACTCTAACCAGTGTTGTTTTATCTTTTCGACTTCATGTTTCGAGCTCTCATAAGCTTCCTCTAAATAAATTTCGGGACGAAATTTCCTAAAGTAGGGGAGACTGTGACATCTGTGCCTTCACGGCCATCAAACAAATACCAAATCAATGAAATATTGTGTTCATACTTGGGATTTGTATAAATATGTGTATCATTTGCACATATCAATTCTTGTTCGATTTCGAGCTCTGAATCGCTTTCTGGAAAGTTATACGCAAACTGATGCGCAAACGTAATCAGTTTAACGCGACAAACACCCCAGAATAGTGACATGGGCTTAACATATCTTAAATAACCTTTACATAACTTAGAAATAAGTTTTGGAAGGTTTGGTGTGTCGAAATCAAGTTTATTCGCTTACAGGGACTAATTTCGACAAACTGCGAAAGTTTGCCGATTCGTACTGTAATGAACATTCTGGAACATGATCATAAGTTAAACATGCCCTAAATATCCTTTACATAGCTTAGAAATAGGCTTTGAGGTGTTTGGTGCACAAAAATAAACTTATTTGATCAACAAGGACTAAAAGCGTCAAAAAGGGCATAAGTTTGCATTTTCGCGCATATCTTACATTCTCAATATATCCGGACACCCAAAAATTTATGTAATCATTAAAATATTTTATTTTAGTGATTGGCATGATAAAATTCCATTCGTCGCGTAATTTGGATCGTTTTTCGCATCCGTTCGTGTTTCGTCATAATTAACGGAACAACGCAATCGTACGGCCAAACGAACCAACATCCGAGATATTTTTGAGCATGTTTTATGTTCCCAATACTTTAACTTCATTTTAGAGCCTTGAAATGGGGTTACGGGGCTTAAATGTGCCGAAAAAGCATCAAAAACCAAGATTTACAACTTCAGGGACCTAAACTGCAAATCTGCCAAACATTGGCTCAGGAGGGGCGCGTAAGACTCTTACTGAGTCTACGCGGGGAGCGAGAGACCCCTAGACCTGCAAAAATCAGTTTTCAGCAAAACCCAGTTGTTCCTTTGGTTTGCACATGGTTTCTTTGAGTCTATGGGCTTGTTTTGTGGCACCCATGGTATTATAAAATAGGGGCTACACATGTAAGGCTCGGATTAAAGCTCGTTTATCGAGGAACGATCCTAACGGTGGCCCAAAATCTATAAATACCCAACCCCATTTTCATTTCAATTCACACTTGATCTGATTTTATGCTCTAAGTTGAAGCTTTATGCTTCATACTTGAGTATTTAGATCAAGATCTTCCTAGCTTGGACCGCTTGTAAGTTTCTTTCATGCTTTTATGCGTTTTAAGAGTAAAAGTCAAACAATGTTTGACTTTCTGCTTTGACCAGTCAATGGACAACACGAAGTTCGTTTGAACTTCGCAACGTGAGCGTAATCACGATGGTTATAGTCCCTTGTGACTATACCTACTGATTACCACGTTGATTAGGCGTAGTGACGGGTCATAGTTTCGGTCAAAATACGCGTTTATGCGTATTTTGCAACCAAACTATTCTTGGGTATCAAAACCCTTTGTTTTAATATCAAACTTGTTTTCTAACTTCGTTAAACATATTTTAACATGTTTAACTCATCACTTTAGGTTTAGTGCTTATATAGGGTCGTAAGATAAGCGGTCTAAACAACCGCTTAGACTTTCGAACCCGACCCGTTTGGTCGATCATTAGGATCCGACCAAACATATATTGTGACCATAGTTGTATAGGGAATAACCTTCCGAGGTTATACCTTATGGTCACTTCGTTTAGTTAGTTGTATGATAGGTAATTTGTATGCCTTAGGAAAATGACCAAAATGCCCTTTTTACGCATAAATTCATTTTAAGCATATGTAACCTAAACTTTTACATCTAAGATGGTTAGGTAACATTATTAGACATGTTAAGGCATATAATACTTGTCATAGGACTAGTTAGGCGGTCCGAACGCGTTTTACGCGAACGACGCGTTAAAGTAGCGTAAGCTACCTAAACAAGTTGTAACGGGTCGTAAGCACTTAGGTTAGGTTTCGATTTAGAATGTAGGCTTTGTTAAACCATATTACATGAGTCCCTATACTCATTTGGTTTACGAAACCTCATTTTATCTGATCTTTCGATTTAGGTCTGGTTATTAACATAGTTACCTATATTAGGTGCCGTTTGATTTCCGTGATCCCTCTAGCTTTGCTTGGTTGTTATTCAAGACTTCTAAGCATTCTCAGGTGAGTACATAGTCCCCTCTTTTACTGTTTTCAAATGTTTTGGGGTGAAACACATGTGCCTACTTGTTATTTTCGTGTTTTTCATGCTTTTGTATCATATACTTGCTATGTTCATTAGTACACATATAGTACATGATTTCATTATGTTTTGCTATGTATGTTCTCTTAGCATGCTAGCACATTGATTTTTATATTACATTTTTGTTGCATATGTTCACTCAGCATATGGACACAGTGATTTACATTGCATTTTTGTTGCATATGTTAACTCAGCATATGGACACATTGTTTTACATTTCTACTTTGTATGTTCATTTGGCATATTTAGTACATTATTTTCATAAAACATGCTTACACTTGGTATGACATTTGGTTTGTTTTAACGGGACATAAATACATTCATTAACACCGATCATGCCGCTCGGTAGTAGGTAGTGGTACCATAGGACTTGACAACTCCCGTTCCTGAAATCCTAGGTTTGTTTGGGTGGAAGGAATGACCGAATCCGAATTCATTGGTAGACCTTTGACTTGTTCTAGGGTTTACCTTACATTCGCAAGGCTTGGATGTAGGCGTTAGGACAATACCGCATAGATGTTTGTATCAGTAAAGCATGCATTTATTTTACAAAACATAACTTTTGATTTATTCAAATACTTTGTTTTGTGCATTTTTACATATGGTTTAAGTAGTCACTTTTTTCTTGCCATACATGACATTTGTTTACACATTACATGATTTACATTTGACAATAGACATGGTTTACACATAAACATTTGACAATTGGTTTAAATAGGACATTTTTTGTGGTTGTTTGGGTAAGTGATTTAAGTAACGAGGCGTGTGTAATATGATAAAAGCATGGTGGATACGACGCTGGTACTTCCTATATATAAGTGCTTTTATGATATTACATATCGTAGCGTTATTTAAACGATTTCAAGTTAGACATATTACATTTTACACAAATAACATATTTTCACATAAACATTGTTTTACAAACAACATATTTTATACAAACTCATTTTTCTTGGTTATGTATTTATCTATGCATCTTTCTTTTATATCACCTGATTTCTTATCACTGTTTGTATGAATTATAAAAAGAAAACATTTTACAAGGTTCATGACTAACTTTTGTTAAACATTTTCTTTAAACTTACAAGTCATGAATCCTATTTTAATAAATCCTATGTATCTCACAGGCATTTTTATGCTGACGTACCTATTTTCACATGTGTTTTCAGGAGATGAAGCATAGGATTGATCAAGATATACTTAGGAGGACTTGGGCCTTAGTGACAATAAAAGATGCAAGACTAGTTAATTATGTTGTGTTTCTTTGTTTTTAAGACATTGTAGCCTCTTTTAATTCAATAAAACAAAACTTCAATTTCCATGTGTTATGAAACAATGATTCTGTTACAACACTCCCCGACGATTCCGCCGCGATTTGTTGTTTTACGCGGTCGGGGTGTGACATGTTATCTCTCTCGTTGTACGATTAGGGTTTGTATTCTCTTGTTCAGATCGTTTGTGATCTGGTTGATCTCTTGTGAGATCCAGAGGTTATAGTTTGTATAGATCAACTGATTTTCATCATTTGATCATCTCTTTGTTTGTATTGGTCACAGATCTCACATATTGTGAGATCTAGGGTTTCAGGGGGGGGGGCTTCTGGTTTGGGTCAATAATAAAATATTTGTAACATTTTTGTCGCTATTTCTTTTATTCTGTGTTGATTTCATACCATTTTACACATACACTTGATCCCAACAAACAAACAAACACTTGATCCCAACGTGCATCGACCATTTTTCTTATAACTAGTTTAGTAGAAGACCCTTCAACCATGAAACTCCATTCGACGCATCTGAACACGATCCCTCACTTGGGGTGGACCTTTACTCTTTCTAGTAACTCTCTTTTAGCTATTTGGAAACTTGAACAGAACACGCTACTCCTCGCAACTTCATGGTGCATTGTATAACACTTTCGGGAACAAAGATCTATGCTCACAATCTTGACTAGCGATCATGCATCAGTTAGATGATTGTCATACCCGAAAATTTGAAAACCCTAAACTAATAAATATTGATTTGTTATGTCAGTTCCAAAAAAATTAAACACATTGCAAATTCGACAACACTATTATGGTTTTTTTAATTGTTTAATTTATATAGTGGAGACGATGTAACAATAATGTATTATCACTCTTTATAAATTAATTATATACTAAGTATAATAATTGAAGTTGTAACAAATTTAATTAATTACACATGATTCTAAGTTTACTTTATGTTTTAATTTAAAACAAATACCTTAAGGACTTAATGTGTAAATGTTCTAAACCTAGGGGTGAAATATAAAACTTGAATTAAATTCATTAGACTTTTAGTTGTACTTAGAAGGAAACCGTATGAATTCCGTTTATAACTTCCGTAAACGGCGACAATACACGATGGGGAATTTTGATTAAATTGATTATTGTTCGGATCTGTGACCTATGATTATGATGGCGGTCATAAACAAAAGGGGTCTCGCAAGTTTCAGACGCACTAATTCCGATCACCACAAATCGCCACAACCAGTTGCCGCCACGAATTGGGTCGCTACCACCCCTGTCGTGCTACGCCGCCACAGTTTCACATTTGTCATCAGCCCCGACTAATGTTGCCACCACTATCACTACTCCACCATGATCACCCTCGTACCACCCGCTTTTTTTTATTTATTTAGTATTCTTTATTAAATAAAACCTCATAAACCAGAGATGATTACAAACTAATGACAGGTAGACGAGCAACAAGTTGTGCCGCCACCCGCTTTCCGTTAAGTGAAACATGATTTACGAACAGTCGCGTCGCCGTTGTTGCATCTTCGCCACAAACCAGTCCATTGCCGCCGCCGTTCGTTTCTTATTAATCATCTGACAACTCTATTCGTTGACCTCCGGTCAACCCTGTTTGGTTATTAAGGTAATAAATCGATCCGTTTCGTTAATTTGTTAACGTACTCGCTTAGTTAGTTTTGTGATTGCTTTTAGTTCCCGCGACTAATATATCTAAATAAAAATTTGAAATAAAAGACATAGGAGCATTGTATGAAACAGGAACATATTTACGATCTCTTTGTTTAAAAAATGGCGAAACATGATATTTGATTTTGGCCAGTACATGGGTTTCTTTTGGGTTGCTAACAATAAGAAAATAAAAGAAATAGAAGTGATGTGTGCATTAGGGTGCATTTGTTGTTTGTGTGAACTGTATGCATGTCTGTGTTGCATGTGTCATATGTGTGTGTTAAAATTATATTAAATACTACGTGTGAGAATGTATTGTGCATGCATGTGAGTGTCTTCAATTTGTTATATATATTGTGTGAGTATTGTGTGTTATATATGTGTGCACGATGGGTAAGTGTGTATGTATGTCTTATTATTAGAGTCTTAATAAATTATAATATATAAAACAAAACAATTAAATTAACTATTATGAGTGTTAAACAGAAAGTGTATTTTACTATCAGGTAAATCTGGTTTGTGGTCGCCGGAAATTTAACGAACGTTATTTTAGCCTAAATGAATTTTAACAAAACTAATCAAGATAAAAATATATCAGATCTAGGTTGGCAATATTTTTAAGGAGGAATCAATTTTGGATTTTGCTTTACTTAGCTGAATCAAGGTACGGATTCGTGACCTTTTACATCGTAGTAAAATTTTATTTAACGACTTCTTTGTTTTTCTCCTCATAGTATTCATCTTTAACGTATCCGTTACTTTGTAGTGTGGATCTTCGTCTCTGTCTCAAAGTTTGATTTTCATGATTTGATACTAGTACTCGTTTGATATGCGATACATTATATGAGTCGGTTTGTATATGTTTGTTTAGTAGTGAGTTGTAACATGTCATACCTCAGACTTGTACTCATGGTCGCATGTTCCTGTCATTATTATTTTCAGTTGCGTGTAAATTATTTACAAGGCCTTAATATATGTACTCTGTCACCCAAGCATGTCTGGCTTGTCGTTTGGGCGTCAACGACATGGCACTTATCGTGACAGAGCGTAATAAAAGTTCACGGCGTCTCTAGCTTGTGCTTGTGTAGCACCTTGGCCACTAGAGGCGTATAGATCGATCTTAGCTCTGAGTTTGAGTTTGTTTGTCTGGAGATGGAATACTAGGTGCACGCCACACTCACCATCTCATAGGTGCATGGACTAGCTAGCTGTGTACCAGTCTGTTTGTTTGTAGCTTTGGGTGCTTCTATGTTACACGATTTGTCCTGTTGATACACATCTGTCATGTAAGTTAGTATATGTTTCTGTATGTGAATATGTTCAGTATTTGTTCGGATATGTATGATATGTTTGTACGCGTCTGATTACACTTCCGATCATGTATCGGGTTATGCTTCCGATTAGGTTCAGTATATGTTCTGACATGTCTGATATGTTTTGTACGCATCTGGTCATGTTTCCGATAGCGAGTTAATCATGCTTCTAATGATGTTCAGTATCCGATTATGTTCTTTATTAGTTATGTCTGTTTTGACTCAGTGTCTGTTTTTCTTTCATCCCAGTATGAATCTCAATTTGAATTTCGATTCCGTGTTATACGTATAGTTTGTATCTGTCAGTACCTGTATTCAGTATCTGATTCAATTATTTTCTATACTTGTCGTTGAATCTGCCTTTGTTCATGTCAATTCTCTCGATCAGTTTAATGAGTTTTGTAAGAATTAAATTATCCTACTTTTGAACTTAGGTTATCCAATTATTTGGTTATTGAATATAAACCTCCAAAGCTATAAAAATAATTGTTTTTATTATATAATCACTTATAAAGTATCGTTAATTAATAGATAATAATCTTAATCAAACATTTATTTAAAGGTGATAATTTCAACAGTTCTTTTCTTTTAAAGGTTAAGGGACTTTTAAATGGTATTCAAAATGTTTCGGTTTACGTATTTGTTTTCGTTTATGTATTGCTTTCCCACACCGTTTTACAACATTATCATAATTATTACATTTTGAGATCCAAGTTATTTGAATTATTCTATTTCTTAAACGTAAGTTTTCAGAGTTAGAAAATTTGTTACTTTGCCTAATAATGATCCGCTATGGAATTTGATAAATTATTTTATTGATTAAATTCATACGTTTATCTAAAGAAAATAGTTTCGCCAGGTATCTTTTTTGACAATTATAGTATTATTTAATGTTGTTCAAAATATTAGATAATCATTAGTATTTAATTTGTTCAAACGATTCATGTGATAGGTCAGAAAATCTTCTTATATGAATACTAGGTTAGTTAAACGATGTTTTAAAATAAGTTCGTTTATACAATATAAATTGTTTTAGTCATCATGGCCAACGATGTATTCAATCTCAACAACAGTTTTGTGTTTGGTTCGGTATCAGTGATGTATATCACTTACTTTTGTTTTCGTTTCAGTTTCCGTTACAGTTTCAGATCTGTCCGTGTGTCAGTTTTTGCATCAGTCATGTGCCTGCATTTGTTTTCAGTAATCGTGCCAATGTCTGTTTCAGTTCGGTCTCAGTTCTGTTGCTTCCGCTGATATGACTTTACTTGTACTGTTGATTTCTCCGTTAATGAGCAATTTTTGGCTCAGCCGTTTTTTTTTCTTTGTGTTTTTCCTATTTGTTTTTCAGGTAATATAGAATGATATGGGATTTCAGTGAGGAGATTTAGGAAGTTGCTGGTTAAGATTATTTATTTCAGTAATGTAATAAATGTAATTAGGACATTTTATTTAATGGTATGGATTAGTTTTTAGTTTTGATATATGTAAGAGTGACACGTCAGCCCTATTCGGGTCGGGGTGTTACAATGATACTCACCCGCCATCATTGCTCAACCATCTTTTAAGAATTTATAATAAAGTAATTTTCACACGCAAAACTACTAAAAGGGTTAAACTTGTAACAAACGACAAAATAACAGGTATTACGTACAACTAAATCACTATTTAACTATTTAATTTCATGCATTAGACTTAATTACATTATGATTGAGTCTCATAAGTCTAGAAATCCCCAGGAAATACATTACATTTTCATCTTACATAATCGTATTCATTGTGTCGCGATGTGATAAAAACTATTACAATAACCTTTGGTAGATTATCCAAATAAAGTATTCATGCCAGGAAAGTTCTGGTACTCCCTGAAATGTCAAGTATAGGACATATAATCATATCCAACATGAAACATATATAAAACCCTATGTGAGGAAACAAGTTTACAAGATATTATTTTCCGGAAATTGCATAAGTTATAAATTGTCCGAATCCGAGCTACAAAACTACAATTTCAATAAACCGACTACAAATTCATATTGATTAGAAACAAATATGATCATAAGCTAATATAATTATCCTAAAATGATATCAAGAGGATTGTGTATATTTTAAGGGTATATAAACGTTATTTACCAAGTAATGTTACATAAGTGACCGTTAATTATTCCGGAAACATAAATAGTGTCGGTTTAACATCCAATTACCAACTAGACATTAGTAAACTAGTTAAACACCATCACACCTTATTATCATCCTACATACCTAATTAACATAAACTACATAAATATCTAGAAATGGAATTCAACACATGTGCTAAAACAATGAACAAATTAAAAACCCACATCCTATACCCCCTTCTTATTTACGGTCATGGTGAGGGCCCTACAAGCCCTCACCTAGTGTTGATGTGGTATGATCTTGCAAGATTTGAGAGAAATGGTATGGTATTGACTAAAAGTAAACAAGACCACAAACCTTATCCACATATCATTCTCATTTCATGAAGATCAAAACACATAATTACACATTTCCCTCTCTAAATTTTGGCCTCTCCCTCTCTCTACTCTCTCTCTCTTCCTTTCAAGCTTCTTTCAAGAATCCTAAGGGTTAAAAGTGAATAACATGAAGATCTAAGGAGGTTACAAGTCTTGGTGATCCTCTAAGAGCTTTATACCAGGACTAGGAGCTTTTTATCTTTCTCATCGTCATCACAAGATCATCCCTAGCCTTAGTGCTAGCTGGAAGTCTTCACAATCTACCATTATGCTTCTTATCATGTGTAGATCCATAAAGCACAAGTTGATCATGTAAAAACCTTGTTTAAAAATACATGAAAAAACCTAATATAAACAACATAATCTAACTTATATAAGTGGTCTTGTGTTGTTTTTGTATTGATCTATGTTGTTGATGAAGTTGTAAACATAATGAACTTGCAAAATGTTGTTAAAATGTAGATCTAACAAGATGCATGAGTAGATCTAGCATGTTATATAATTAAAAGTTGATGAACTTGTTAAAATACAAGGATGATCTTGAAAAGGGCTTTTTTTAAGATGTCAAAGGTTTATGAAGTTTTATATAAGTTCATATTCATAATCTTTGGTTTTAAAAGTAAATAAAAGTTATTTAGCTTAGAAATGTTTTGAAGAGTAGATGAACATGGAAAGTGGTTTTCTTAAAAGTTCTAGTATTTTATAAAAGTTCATGTTCTTTAATCTTGTTGGAAAATGTATAAGTTGTTGTTGTGAAGTTATAAAGTTGTTGATAATGATTTCTGGACACTTGATGATGATTATTGTAACATTCTCATTTTTATTATGTAAGAATTATAGGTTTGTTTAAATTTATTAACCACTAGTAACTAGTTTTATTTTTAATATAATTATTCGACCCAAATAGTTTTAAAAACTATTTAATATATAGTTGGTTGGAATGTTATACTAATTAATTGGCTTGTATATGGGTGACTTTTCTATTAAAATAAAAGTATATAAAAACTTATATTATTAGACAGTTAGATTACGTGTAAGTTGACTGTTAGAAATATAAAGTACCTAGACGGGCCTAAAAACCGTTTAATGATTAAATTATAAAAATACATTATATTTAAACTTACTCCGTTTTTAATGAAACTTGGTTCAAAATGTAGATACAAATATTCTCATTCTAAAGACATATTCATTGTTTTATAAAACGTCATATTTTAGAAGTTATACACGCCAAATAAGTGAAGCAGCTGAATTAATTATAATATATAATTAATAAAATAATAATAATAAAACTTAACCTTTGAAACTTATCATGTACGTAGACATATGCTACGTGTATGTTGACTCAAGATATTGCGTGCTTTCAAAGTTGAAGAGTTTCAATTATAAATAGAACTAATGTGAGCTTCACTTTGGCTCACCAGTTTCTTTTCTTTCTTGATGTCGCCCTCACAGTCTCTATATTCTTTTTTTTTTCCTTTTTCTTTCTTTCACCCAAAATAATAATAATAAAATCCTGCCCCGTTTTAAGTGTTTTAACCCCTGATCACTGATATTCTTTTCGATTGATCGATCTGGAGCTCCATAACACATGTCAAGGCTCTGCCCGACTAAGTTCGTTGGGGTTCTGTCTCGTGACATAGGGATAAAGTTGAACTGGGTTATTATATTTAACGCGAGTGCATTATATATTTTATTAAATAGCTCAGAAGTTATACCCAAGATTCTACCAGGAGGCTTTTAGTTGAACCCTAAAGTTACAAAGTGAGTCCATTCTCTTTCTCACAGTTTGTGACTCATTCTCTTTTTCTCTCACTATTTGTGAAACATTATTTAAAATACTTTACAAAACCCTAAATGTTTATCAATGCTATGCTTACAGTGATCAAATCTTTGTAAGTGCACAACCTAATTCAGTCTTCATTTAAATACATTTTATATAGGTACTATTAATACATATTATCACATTAAAAGTAGGTATTATCACACTAAAAGCACCAAATATAGAATTTGTGCAAGCTAAAAATGTTTAAATACATTTTTATAGGTAAATGTAAAACACTATATACAATCTATCACTTAATAGTGAAGGTTATCTAGGTACAATAGAATCAAATACACATGATGATCTTAAGAACAACTTAAATACCTGTGTTCTTCGTAGGTTCCTACAGAAATTAAAATATACATATCAAATATGTATATAAAATATAATATATAATTCTAGGTTGTATATTGCAAACGTTACGTTAAATCTACATTTTGAACAAATAATAATATATTAAATATATTAAAATAGATTATGGCTTTGTTATTTAAAAATAGTATTATACTTAATGGTTAAATATGATTTAAATATTATATTTAATATTTAAGAGTGATACGACCACAGACACTAGTTGAGAGAATGATCAACAGTGTTATGACCCCATTCACTAGTTGAAAGAATGATCAACAGTGATATGACCACCGTCACGGGAATCGCCCAGTGACAGATACTTTGAATAATAGTAAGATATAATTACTAGATAAATTCACTATTGGACGAAAGTGAGCCAATGAGTGATATGACCACTGTCACATCGGAACTGTCATCATG
This sequence comes from Helianthus annuus, assembly GCF_002127325.2. Taxonomy (NCBI): domain Eukaryota; kingdom Viridiplantae; phylum Streptophyta; class Magnoliopsida; order Asterales; family Asteraceae; genus Helianthus; species Helianthus annuus. The sequence continues at coordinate 67,927,009 of NC_035443.2, forward strand.
TGACAAATACTGATTGAGTTGGGTAAATATAAACAAATATAAATAGTTTTAATGCTGTAAAGTATAACAATACTGTAAAGATAATAGAAGTCAGCTATGGAGCACTGAAGGCTTAAATAAAGTGGCTATAAATACCTGAATAAAAGAAGAAATTTATGTTTTATTTATTTATTTATTTGGGTTTATCCCAATAAAAACAATTAAATATGGGTTTTAGCCCACTTGTTTTATATTAAAAGTTTGGTGTTTTAAAACTCTAAAATCATTTGATGAAAAAAAATTCGCTGCGCATTTAATAAACACTGATACCATCTGACTGGCTCACGGCACCCGCTCCCAGGGTGGGGTCGGAGGCTGTGACAATCATAATAAAAAGCAAAAACATAATGTTTTAGGAGAAACTGTGGCAAAATTTTCTAAAAATATAAACATGATTAAGGTGTGATTAGCAAAAGGATTTGAAAGGTTAAAAATGGGTTAAATCACTAATCGTGTTTATATAAAATTTTGGTGGAAAAATGTAAGTAAAGAAATTAGTGTTTACAAAATACTAGAATGGATATATATATATATATAGGGGATCGCTAAAATGAAAACCACCTCTAGTTGTAAAAACCATGAGAACCACTTTATGGCCCTTAGATCAACTAGATGGATGGATGTGATTAAAAGTAGTTAATATTAATATTAAAATTTTTTTGTCTTATTATGTCTTTAATATTATAATCCAAAAGGGTATTTAAGTAAAATAACTCTATTTTGTCTTTTTATATATATTAATTTTAAATTACCTTTTTTGTCCTATTCATTAATTACTTTTTGTTACTTTTATTTTTTAAACATAATTTCTTTATTAAAAACATTTTTAAATTCAGATTTTTTTTTAAAAGATTTTTATACTTTTTACAATTTAAGTTTTACGTTAAACTTTTTACGTTTTTTTGACGCGCCGTTTTTAACGCCGTTTTTTAACGCGCCGTTTTTTTTACGTAACGCGCCGTTTTTTTACGCGCCGTTTTTTTTACGTAACGCGCCGTTTTTTTACGCGCCGTTTTTTTTTAAACGTAACGCGCCGTTTTTAGGGCCATAAAGCATTTAAGCGTAACGCGCCGTTTTTTTTACGCGCCGTTTTTTTTTTACGCGCCGTTTTTTTTTACGCGCCGTTCTTTTTTACGCGCCATTTTTTTACGCGCCGTTTTTTACGTTTTACGTTTTACGTAAAACTTACGAAAAAATTTACGTAACACTTTTTACGCTTCACGTTTTTACGTTTAACGATAAAAAGTTTACGGTTTACGTTAACAAGTTTACGGTTTAATTTTTTTTTTTACAAAAACGTTTTTACGCAAAACCGAACGCAACAGAAAATCACCGTTTTTTTACGTTAAATTTTTTACGTTTTAACGCGCCGTTTTTTTACGTTTTACGTTAAAATTTTTACGTTTTAACGCGCCGTTTTTTTACGTTTTACGTCAAAAAAGTTTACGTTTTACGATAAAAAAGTTTACGGTTTACGTTTTACGTAAACTTTTTACGTTTCACGTTTAACTTTTTACATTTCACGTTAAACTTTTTACGTTTTACGTTCTACGTAAAACGTTTAACGTTCTACGTAAAAACGAACGCACCCAGAAAATCGCTACTCGATAGGTGTCTCAGATAGATTGCTATCATCATCGACGCCTCAAAAAAAATATACGTTAAACTTTTTACGATTTACGTTAAACTTTTTACGTTCTACGTAAACTTTTTACGATATACACCACGGGGCACCACCAGCATCGCGCGGGCACCACGGGGCACCATCGCGCGGGCACCACGGGGCACCATTGGAACCACAAGTCTAGAACCGAGACCGAGCCGAAGCCAATGGCGGCTTCAATGTCCAGCTTGAATTCAAGTTACTCAACATCCCACTTGAATGATACACCGTCTCTGGAATCCAAATCCAATTTCAAAAATCAATATAAATCACACCCAATCTCAATTAAAAAATAACAACCTAAATTAGTAATTTTGCAACCCAATCTCAAAATTCAAGATAAATTATACCCATTTCAAAAAAAAAAAAAACTAAATTAATAAATCTGCAATCTCAAATTTCAAAACATATCATGCCCAAATTGCACAAAAAAAACCCACTTACTTTTTAATTGATGAAAACTTTGGTCGAGCTGGGCTCTACCGGTTTCAAGCATCTCAGACACTTGAGAGTAAACCCACACCTGCAAACCGCTCGTCGGAGATAGAACGTGCCGGCTCAGTCGGAGAAAGAACGTGCCGGTCACCATCCTCGATCTCTCTCGTCGGAGAAACAAACCCAAACCTGCAAACCGGTCACCATCCTCGATCTCTCTCGTCGGAGAAAGAACGTGCCGGCTCAGTCGCCATCACCACAAACCGCACCACCACAAAACCGCGATTCACCGTTCATCTCCGAAATATCTGCAGCCACCATCTCTTTTGCAGATCTGTGATGGGATTGCAAATCAGAGGGGTTTTGGAGGATATTAGAGATGGGTTGCAGATCGGAGGGGCGCTGGAGAAACGAGGGGGACGCCGTAGAAACGAGAAGGCAGCCGGAGGAGGTGAGGTGTTTGGGGTCGCCGGAGTGGGGGGTGTGGCGGCGGATGAGGGGCTTCAACATCATCTGTATCATCATCATCGTCAACGACGGGAGAGATGGGTTTGGGTTTGGGATCGCCGGTGGGGGTTTGGGTTCACCGGTGTGTGTATGTATGCTTGGTTCAAAAATGGAGTGACAAAAGAGATGGATGAAGAAATACAGTTGGCAAAAATGGATTAAAAAGAGGTGGAGAGAGACAAGTTCTTCTGAACGTAATAAATGAGGGGAGAGAGTGAAATGACATTTAATGGTAAATGACCAAATTACCCTTTTGAATGGCAGAATCTAATTGGTTGAGAGTGGTTCTCGCGGTTCTTACAACTGGAGGTGGTTTTCATTTTAGCGGCTCCCTATATATATATATATATATATATATATATATATATATATATAGAATTGCGCTAAAATGAGAACCACCCCGAGTTGTAAGAACCGCGAGAACCACACTATCCGGGTCGCCGTTTACCACGATTTTTTTTACAACTAGATGTGTGTATTATAAACACATCCGTAAAAAAAAAAATTTTAAACGCCGCGCCCGAGGGGGTAGTTTTTTACACCACAAGTTTGGTGTAAAAAAAAAAGAAAAAAGAAAAAAAAATAAAAACACCAAACTTGTGGTGTAAAAAACTACCCCCTCGGGTGCGGCGTTTAAATTTTTTTTTTACGGATGTGTTTATAATACACACATCTAGTTGTAAAAAAAATCGTGGTAAACGGCGACCCGGATGGTGTGGTTCTCGCGGTTCTTACAACTCGGGGTGGTTCTCATTCTAGCAGTCCCCTATATATATATAGAGAGGGGCTCATGCGAGAACCACTCTTATTGTGAGAACCGCGAGAACCAATGTGAAAACAACCTAAAATAGCTAAAAAAAACCTAACCCCCTCCCCCCCAAAAACCTAAACCCCCCTACCCCCCCAAAAAAAACCTACCCCCCACCCCACCCCCCAAAGCTAAAATGCTAAAAACTAAACCCCCAAAAAACCTAAAAAAATCTAAAAAAATAAAAAAAAATCTAAATTTTTTTAAATATTTTTTATGCTTAAATCGCTACTTTTAGTGGCAATTTTTTTTTTTTAAAAAAAATTTAATTTTTTTTTGCTTCGAAAAGTAGCGATTTTTATATAAAAAATATTAAAAAAAAATTTATGTGATTTTAGCTATTTTTAGGCATTTTTTGTTGTGTTCACATATGTATGAAAGTATGATTTTTTCTATTCTCCTTTGATAATTGGAGGATTTTTTATTGAGGGGAAAAAGAAGGATTTCTTTGTCTACCTTACTTTCTTCATTTTTCCTTATATCAATAACTCAATCAAAATGCAATTATCTCGACGGAAAAAAATGTCTGTTATGCTTAATATCTTTAGTTTGATCTGTCTTAATTCTGCCCTTTATCCGAGTAGTCTTTTCTTCGCCAAATTGCCCGAAGCCTATGCTTTTTTTAATCCAATCGTAGATGTTATGCCAGTCATACCCCTGTTCTTTTTTCTTTTAGCCTTTGTTTGGCAAGCTGCTGTAAGTTTTCGATAAGATCTTTAATAGTATACTAGAAAATTCATTTTTTTTTGATAAAAATGATAACAATCGAGAAGATCAAATAAGTCTGACAGTATGAACCTTCAATTCAAACATTGAAATTTCGGATAGCCGCAAAAAATCCGGCTCGCCCCATTTCCCGATTTTAATCCTTTTTCTCCTTTTTTTGGCGAAATACCTTATTAGCTTAGGGTCGCTTACAATATCTAATTGTCGGTATGAAAGTGATTTGTGGTAATCAAAGACTCTTATTAAAAATTTCAACTTCATTTGAATTTCTGAACATTCTTTTCTATTTCTATAATTCATTTATTGGTGTCAAAATAGGATATGTGATATAAAAAGGAGGATCTATTATCTTTTCTTTTCTCGTTTTTTTTTAAATGATCTTGGAGGTTGTGTAATGCTTACTCTCAAACTTTTCGTTTACACAGTAGTAATATTCTTTGTTTCTCTCTTCATCTTTGGATTCCTATCCAATAATCCAGGACGTAATCCTGGACGTGAAGAATAAAATAAAAATTTCGTTTTTGTTGCTTAATTTTACAATTTTCTTAATATTTTATTTTAGCTATTCCACACATTTCACTAGGAAAAAAAAAAATAAACAGGGATTTGCTAAATTTGAAAGAAAAAAAATAGAAAGTCATCAACGGAAACGGAAAGAGAGGGCTTCGAACCCTTGGTACGAATAACTCGTACAGCGGATTAGCAATCCGCCGCTTTCGTCCACTCAGCCATCTCTCCCAATTGAAAAAGATAATTACTATGTTACATTACACATCAAATAAGGATTAAAGAAAGTATTTCTTTCACATTCTTTATCGTTATTATAGAATTAGCAATTCCATTTAGATGCCCGAAAGATCCAAATAGAAAAAGAAATAAAGAAGACCTTCTTGCTTTTATTTTGTTCGAAGCGCCCTTTTGGCCTGTCCCGGTCAATACCCAGCCGGGCCTTTTTTTGTTCCAAAAAATTTCTTTTTTATTTATAGGCAACATACTCTAAATAGCCAATTTTGTATCTTTATAACAATTTCCGTTCTGGGGTTTACATATACTTATCATTTTTATTATAATGGAAATTGAGAAGGATTTTTGATTCAAAAGAATCAATTAAGTATGTATCAATTTGTATTTTCTTATGTCATTAGGTAAACCAAATTTTAGATTCAAATCCAATAATCATTCACGAATTCTCAGTCAACGAATAGTTAATGGTTCCCATTTGTCATCAATTTTGGTTTTTTTGAGTGAAAATATACATTTTCTTTTTCAATATAAAAGTGAGGGGAAGCTTTTTGGCATTGTGTGTTTTGAGATACTATATAATCAATCGAAGGGGTAGATCAAAGACAATCAAAAGGGGAAAAATGGTTTCTTTTCTAATTTTTCTAAATTAAAAAAAGGATTAAAAACAGGATGCAATTACAATAAACTAAAATTTAGTAATACAACCCAAAAGGGAAATTTTGATCCTATTGTGTATCGTTTTGGCGGCATGGCCGAGTGGTAAGGCGGGGGACTGCAAATCCTTTTTCCCCAGTTCAAATCCGGGTGCCGCCTCATCAACAAACGAATCGAAATCTCTTATTCTGTTCTGCTGATATAACTCAACCAAATTTTATCCAGTAGAACAGAATTAGGGGACTATTAATACTTGATTGATTCTAAACATCCGTTCTGGATATTTTGTAAATCAATTTTTGAATCGAAAATGAAAAGAAAGATTGTCATGGTCGAAGCAAGACTTCCCGATTCCTTTCTACTATTAATGTAATGTCTACTGATTGGGTTTGGATAGCCGGCAGATAATTTAACTACTGGTTGGGGGAAGTTCTTTCTATACTATAATCTACATATATAGACTCGCGAGAATCTCTGAGTGTTAAGGCATTCAATCACTATTAGATTAGATTGAGATGGATAATTTCCTTTTTTATCGAAAATAAAAGGTGAAAAATTTTTTTAACCCCTTGTCAAAAGTATAATATACTATCTCTCAACTCCTTCAGAGAGACAATCGGGAAAGGGTACGTATTAGATCAAATAGGAAAATTTTGTAATAGATAGCAATTGATCTATTTTTACTTTGAAGGGCAATAAAAAATGAATGGACCCTCTTATTTATTTTATTACTAGATGTTCCATTAGTAACATTCCTTTGTAATGTTATTTTTTATTTTACTTGTGTTTAGTCTTTCCCGATTAGAAATAATATAGGAATTTTTGAAATGGATTTATTTGATTGGTTCATCAATAGTGTTCGGCCAGAATCCCTTTTTGACTCTGGACCATTAATTCTACTATTATTAGTGAGCAATAATGGAATAATTCTATCATAGAGATAAGTGACATAATTCACATGGATATAGTAAGTCTCGCTTGGGCTGCTTTAATGGTAGTCTTTACATTTTCCCTTTCACTCGTAGTATGGGGAAGAAGTGGACTTTAGAAGCACTCCTAATTTAGTTGAGGAATGAAACGGTATCAATTGTTTTATAGATCGTTCTGCAACGCATTTTTTATTTGAAAATTATTTCAATTCAAATCAAAATATCTTCATTTTCAAATTCCATTGGATTCTAGTGGAGAAATATATTCTATAATAGTAAAACAATTATTTCAGATTCATCGGAATAAATAGATGTATCAAACGAACTAGAATTGGGTTCTACGTCAATTACATATATGGATTAATAATTACATCTATTGAAGATAGAAGCTAATATTGAAGATAGAAGCTAATATAGTATACCAACTTTATTAGAAACAATTTTATACACTATTATAACACTAATAGAGAGTATGGTAAGTAAGAAATAAATTTCTTACTTACAATACTCTCGGATCTCATAGAAGACCCCCGATGATAGCCCGTTGATGTCATTTAAGACGTAAAAATAGAATACTTTTCATTTGATTTCTTCAACTATTGATAAGAATTCAGAAGTCAAGTTTCATTTAAAGTAATTAATCATTTTGACTGACTGTTTTTACGTAAATTATAAGTAGAAAAGCAGTAGGAACTAAAATGAACAGTGCAGTAGCAACAAATGCAAGAATATTTACTTCCATAATCTCATCGTTTTTTTTATTTCACAATAACTCAGGATTTAATCCCATAGAGATGATAAATCTTTCACCTGTCAATTCAATGATGTCACACCCCGATTTCCACATGTTACACCGGTGGGCCCGGTGGGGGATTATCGTGACGTAGTTGGCAACAATACAGTCAAACAACACAATATTTAAATGCACAGCGGAAGCAAAAGATAGATATATTTCAACTAAATATTATTGTAATATCATGTATCACAAATAGTTGAAAATAATCCACAGGGGATCAAAATAAATAGGAACATTGTTCAACAGTTTGACGTCCAAGCTTGCGAGACTTATAGTGGACGCTAGGAGAAAGCCAACCTAGTTCGCATAGTACCTGCAGTTAACCTTTTTGGGAAAATACATCAGTTTACACTGGTAAATACATTCAACCGACACTTTTGAAAAAGGTTTAATAAAATTGATTTGAATGCACGTGGCACAAACTTTCATAACTTGGGATAATTATTTAATATCATACTTGTAAACGAATTACATGTTTCTTATGCGTTCAGTAGCCCGATCCGTAGTTCGGATTAAAGATCAATAGACACCACATTATATATATTCATTTATGCACTGACGGGTGTACGCCTACACCCCGTGCTCAGGTCGTGGCCATCTCGTAAGATGATGCCAAGGATATCCGGGACATGGTCATTAACCCCCCAAAGGCTTTAAGCAAACAAAACATTTCAAAACAGAGCATATCAATAATTTAACCTCTATTCGATTAAAGATTCAATGCTGGACCAAGCGGTATTCTATATACCGTACACCAAGCCCGTATAAGGGAAATTAAGTTAAAAGTATTTACCTTTGCAAGTATAATTCACAAACAGAAAGTGCAAGTAGCTTTTACCGGGTCTCCTATTCTGGAACGAAGGTTTATAATAACCTATTAGAATCCTAACGGGACTTTAATTAAGCCTAAACTTAGACCGGTTAGTTTAACGAAAGATAGGTTCGAACGCGAGATTTAAGCGAAACCGGAATGGAAGGTGATTTAGACCCGACAAGTCTGAAGACTTGCATAATATGGGTAATCCAACCACATTCTGGATTTTTGAGATAAAAACGACAAGGTTTGACCCGTTCCGGCTAATTTATGTAAACTAAATACATAAATCGAACCGAACGCGTAATTGGCGTAACGGGTAACCGCAAGAGTCTTAAACAGGTTTCCTAAGTCAATATGCTCTAAATATGTTGTGATATCAGTAGGATACCTTCCATTATGCCCATAACGAGTTTAATCCCATAATGCACTCCGTAGGGGTATTTCGGTCATTTAAAAGATTATAAACAAGATTATTTATGCTTCTGATGTTCGGGTCTGAAGAAAATCAGTAAAACCACTTATTTTAACAAGTTACATCAGTAGGTAATAAGTCTTTATGATAAAAAATGGTTTTAAACCCAAACTATGCGTTTAATACGCGTATAAAGTCGTTTTAAGCGATTTCCGGGTTATACAGGAAATCTGAGTTTTCTGATCAGGTTATAAAGTTCAAAATACTTTATTTATTATTTAAAATCAGTAGCAACTGGATTCGTGTCAAAATACTATGTAGAACTCATTTTATGCCCGAAAAGGGTATATTCGGTATTTACCGAATCAAGGTCATAACCGTAGGTTACGAGCAGGTTAAAAATAATTAAAAATCTTTAAAAATCCCAAAATATTATATTACATCAGTGTGTAAAAGGTTTGGTGTCGAAATTGGGGTTTAGATAGGCTTTATGCTAAGTGCGCCGTTTAATTAACAAAAGTTTCTTAATTGCGTTATTTAGCATAACTCCTATTCTAGACCTCGAATTGACATGAAATTTTAAGGACATGTTTAGAAATTAGTAACTAAGGTTATTGTTCTTTCACATATCCAAAATTCTCGTTTTAAGGTCAAAGGGCATTATGGTCAACATTTAAGCATTTAACGGAAATGTGCAAATGACTCGGACCAACATCGAACCAGCCACAGAGGGTTATACCATCATGTAACCTGGTCCTAAGGGAGTCCTAAGGCATTTCTAAGTCATACTAAATCGGGTCAGAACTGAAGTCAAAGCAAAAGTCAAAGTTTTGCGACTTTCGGTTCCGAACCGGGTCAAAACAGTAAATGGTCGGATCAAACACGCTTAGACCAGTTCTTATACTTATTATCAAGTTATATGAGTGACAAAACAGGTTACATGACATCTAAATTGTTAATTATGCGTTAAATCGAAAATTAGCATTCTGTTAACTTTTTCTAAACAACTTTGACCTGACATTTGAACTAGTTAGAGTGGGAATCAGAGGGTGCCCTTTTAAGGGTTTAATGCCCACATAATTACCAACATATAACTACCTTTGATTCGACTAATCACTGGACCATTTGTGATTAATCGTTAAGTCAACCGTTAATTACGACGGATTGACTTTTAAGCTAAAACTAAGCAAAAACTTAACTAAGAAGGGTTAAGCACACTTACTGAAGTCTAATGAACGACCAGAGATGCTCAGAGAGAACTCTTGAGCTCCAGAGGTGATCAAGAATGTAGAATGAATGTGTGGTTACAAAGGTTGCACTTAATGGCCTTTTATAGTGATCTTGGATGCATTAGATCATGCCACACAACTCTACAAAGGATCCCAGATCATCAACAAGTGTCTCTGAGGCCTAGGGGTCGTTTAGGGGGCGCCCATGCTGTTGCAATAATGTTTAAAGTCGGTTAAAACACCAAACAGTGCTGCCGCCCACGTATCCTTCATCTGGGAGTCTGACGCGGCCCGCGTAAAGTCCTTCTAACCTTTACGCGGCCCGCCTGAGACTTGCTGTAAGATTTTTCAAATCTCTTACATTATTGCAGTTGGCTCTTGGTTTTACGGAGGGGTAACTTTGCATTTTGGGCCTTTCTTATTTACGTATAAGGGCCTCGTGACTTTTACCCGTTGTGTTAAGTCCTCGGTTACTTTATTATTACCCGAAAAGTCTTAACTTTCAACGTTGACACTTTCAACCCCTCATGTACGAATTCGATCATAACTTTCTTATTTGATAACGAAACTTTATGAAATTTATATCGTGCATTCTAGTGAGCATAGTTTACCATTACAAAGCCTCGGGTTTGATAAAGGGTCACTAAGAGGTATGACTTAAACATGTTGACACATTTAACCCCTGTAGTTTGTAATTCCTCACTTTCTTCCACATTTAGTTCCGTATGATCCATAATTCATTCGTTTGAAGGTACGAGCATCATGTAGGGTTACTGTAAAGTATATTTATCCCTTGTTGACATTTTGAACCCTTGAATTCACATAGTTTCTACGTTTGTCAACTTTAGTCCCTCTATAGTATTCATTAACACGTTCCAGCTTATGACACGTGTCAATACATTATAGGACGTAAATTTTCGAGGTGTTACATCCTCACCCCCTTAAAAGAAATCTCAACCTCGAGATTTACTGAAACAAATAAGGGTACTTTTCTTTCATCGTGGACTCTACCTCCCACGTGTACTCGGGACCTATACGGGCATCCCATTTAACCTTTACAATCGATATATACTTCCTTCGAAGCTTTTTAACCTGTCGATCCTCGATCGACACAGGTTTTTCAATAAACTTCAAGCTCTCGTCTATGTGCACATCTGTATGCGTTATAACTAGTGATTCATCAGTGAAACACTTCTTCAGATTGTAGATATGGAAAACATTATGAATACTACTGAGCTCTTCAGGTAAGTTTAACTTATAGGTAACTGATCTGACATGTTCGATGATCTCGAAGGGTCCTATGTATCTCGGGCTTAACTTGCCTTTCTTACCAAATCGCATCACTCCCTTCTAGGGTGATACTTTAAGCAATACCTTGTCACCTACCTCGAAGTTAAAAGGTTTACGCTTCAAATCTGCGTAGCTTTTCTACCGATCACGGGCAGCTTTCAGACGGTCATGAATCTGGACAATCTTGTCCGTCATTTCAAAGATTATTTCAGGTCCTGTTAACTGGACATCACCCACTTCCGCCTAACAAACGGGCGTTCTGCACTTTCTACCATACAAGGCTTCGAAAGGCGCAGCCTTAATGCTCGTATGGTAGCTATTGTTATACGAGAACTCGATTAGTGGTAGGTGGTTATCCCAACTACCACCTAAGTTGATCACACATGCACGAAGCATGTCTTCCAAGGTTTGGATTGTACGCTCACTCTGTCCGTCCGTCTGAGGATGGTAAGCTGTACTGAAGTTTAAGCGCGTGCCCAAAGATTGTTGGAAACTTTTCCAAAAATGTGACGTGTATCTGGTATCTCTGTTAGAGATGATAGACACAGGCACGCCATGCAGAGATACAATCTTATCTACGTACAATTGGGCTAGCATGTCGGAGCTATAAGTCTCCTTAATGGGTAGGAAATGCGCTGACTTAGTGTTGGTGCACTTGTGTCTGTACTTTGTCTGTATTTTGTAATGATATAAAACGATGTCTTTTGTTAGTCTTGTTTACGTCTTTTGTTGGTTTGTATATGTGTTTTGATGTAAGTTTGACCAAGTCAACCATCCTCCTGGTTTGACTTGGCCAAACAGTTAACACATGGTTTGTAAGTTGTTTGTGTCGAAAGATGAGTCATCGAAGGATTGTTTATATCCTTCGATGAGCTCGAAGGATAACCTTCGATGGATGTAGATGGACCTCGAAGGATATACCATCCTTCGAGGTATATGTGGATCCTTCGGTAGGTGTCTGGTCGATAGATGATCCTTCAATCTGTCTTTCTGATCCTTCGACCAGACAATCTGTTATGAGTATATATAGTCTTGTAATGGGTTCACTTCACAGTTAGACAGAAAGACAGTTAGACAGAAAGACAGAAAGTGTGTGTGTGAGTGAACTAAGTCTTGTAGAGAGCATTTTCAGTTTGGTCAAGGGCTGTAACCGTGTCCACTGAAATACAAGAGAAAACTTTGATATCCCGTGTGTCTTCCTTTCTCTTTGTAGCTTGTGTTCTCATAGAAACTACCAGTTTGCATTCTAGCTTGGATTCCGCACTTGCTAGTGTGTTAAACATAACAAGGATAAGGTTTAACCTCGACCTCCGGGGGACCTACAAGTGGTATCAGAGCCGTGGCTCTTTTCCTTGTTAAAAACCGAGTTTATACAAGACTTTGGAGTGTTTGGACAAAACTCACATGGTTTAGCACCCGTTTTTAGTGTTTTTCTTGCATTTCTAGACGTAAAAACGTGTTCTAAACTAACCGGGTGTGTTCAAGGACGGGTTGGGTAACTTAAAAACTTGTTTTTAAGAAGTTTGGTAATTTTCCGGCCAAAATTCCGGCTTACTCCGGTGAACGGTTTTCTGGATAAGAACTTTCTTTTTTAGGCAATATTTTATTGGTCTAATCTGAGTTGGTAGAAAGTATGGACTGAACATACCTTCTGCCGAAAGTTCTCTACCAACCAATCACCTTTTCACCAACCTGTCACCTTTTGTCTGCAGTGTTCGTACAGATCGAAGGATATCCTTCGAAGTCGAAAGATCATCTTTCGATCAAAGGAGGTTCGATAGATAACCATCCTTCGAAGTCTGTGACTTATCTTTCGATCCAAGGAATCTTTTCGAAGGATATATTGTTCGATCTACAGTTCTTATTCGAAAGATAAGGATCCTTCGTTTTGGAGAATCTTTCGAAATCATTGTTCGAAATTCAACGGTGATCTTTCGAACACTGTTGATCCTTCGAACAAGTATTGATCTTTCGATCCTAGTCTGTTTGAGTTTAACAAGTTTGTGTTTTTCAGGTCTTTCGATCAAGGATCTTTCGGCTGTCTGTTCTCATTCAAGATATTAACATAGTTTGTGAAAATTAAATTTAAAAAAAAAAGAAAAAAAAACTTGTTTTTCAAATTTTAAATCAATTTTCACTTAATATGTTAATTGTTATAAAATGGGAACAAATGGTCAGTGGGATCCAACCGCGTGGACTCAAACAACTTTGACTCCACAATCATCAGCTACGCAATCATCAGCCACGCAATCTGCGTCAGAGTTCAACAAAGCTGCATGGATGCAGGCCATTGCCCCACCTCAAGCTGCAATGATAACTGCAAATCAATGGGCATTGGTCACAAATCAAAGCAGCAGCATTCAAGCAATGATGCAGAACGACAGTGAAACTGGTACAAGCACAAAACCGCCAAAGCTAAATCACATCAATGATTGGGGATGGTGGAAAGAAAGGCTGAGAACTTATGTTCAGGGGCAAGGTCAAGATCTATGGATGTGCTTTTTCACCGCATTTGACAATGATTTGGAAGTTGCAGGATCTAATCCAGAAACTTACAGCACTATGTCTGATGATGATAAGAAGAAATTTGAGTTAGAAAAGAAAGCATTCATGATTCTCACACAAGCTCTTCACAGAGACATTTACCACCAGTTTGTTTACTGCACGACTACTAAAAGCTTGTGGGATATGCTCACGTTACGATGTGAAGGAAATGCTCAATCTAGAAAGATCAAGCAAGAATTACTGAAGAAAGAGTTTGAAGGATTCACGTGTATGGAGAATGAGACTTTGGCAGAGTTATCTACAAGATTCCATCATTTGTTGAGCGAGATGTTTGCTTTTAGAGTCACTGCCACTCCACAAGAAATGGTGAAGAGATTCGCTGATAGCTTACCATCAAAATGGAGCAGTTTTCTTGAAATTCTCAAAGAAAATGGTGTTCTAGACACAATCACCGTTTATGAGTTAATTCAAAAATTGGAGAACAAGGATGTAGAAGAAAAGCTTAAGGCAAAAAGAACACTAACTCCTCAAAATCCAGAGATGTACTATGGGATTGCAGGAGGTATCAGTGGAGAAAAACCAGCCTCTCAACACGCGAAGCTTCAAACAGCTTTCATCTCAAACACCGGACCTTCCACAACAAATCAGTTTGATCCTTCAGCATACACGATGATGTATTCAAGACCAGATTCTTATTCTCAACAACAGTATGTGCAACCGACAGCTCAGCAATTCACACCACCGCCTTTCTTAGACCCAAGCAGAGCTCAGCAGCAACAACCGCAACAGCAAGGGTTTTATGGAAGCTCTTCAAACTTTCAAGCCACTTCCAATCCGAACACAGTCAGATTAGACACTTCCAACTTTTCCAAAGTCACTGTCGAAATAGCCAAGGAGCATATGGAGATGTTGAATACCTTGGTTAGTGCTTATTGTGGATTGGTCGCAGGTCAGATTGGGAATATCAATCTAACCAATGAAGATTATCAGCAAGTGGATAAAGAAGAGTTTGAAATGATGGATATCAAATGGGCTCTTGCTAGTGCAATTCGAAGAGCAAAGGAGTTTATGGAAAGGACGGGGAGAACCAACTTGGAAAGCAACAACAACACCAAGTATGGTTTTGATAAGAATGCTGTCACTTGCTTTAATTGTGGTGAAAAGGGTCACTTCAAGCGGGAGTGTCAGAAGCCACCTAAGCAAGGAAATCAGAATCCCTTCAGGAATCAAGGACAGCCACAACAGCAACAGAACAACAATTCTGTCAGATCAATAGTTCCTGTTGGAGGAAATGCATCTGGATCCACAAACACTAATCCCCACAGAGGATTGGTTGTTCAAGCTGATGAAATCTGCAACTGGAACCTTCAGCTTGGAGAAGGAGGAAATGGTGGAACAGCATGTTATGCTAAAGTGATTGAGAAGGTAATAGAACCCGTGTCTGCTGGTGAATCTTCAGAAGATGAAGATAGTTCGGGTTATAGTGGGAGCATGGATGGGGAATCACTTGATGCTGGTGATTTATCAAGTGATGCTTTAGATTTGGAGGTTGATGAGCTTTTGGCTGAAGCTGAAGCATTATGCAAGAGGAGATCTATTCTCTGCCAGAAATCTGCTGGAACTTCCGAGAAGCTTGCTCAGTTCTTCTCTGAAGATGGATCTTTTTCTTTTCATACAGCCTTTATGG
The DNA here is from genome assembly GCF_002127325.2 of Helianthus annuus. NCBI lineage: Eukaryota > Viridiplantae > Streptophyta > Magnoliopsida > Asterales > Asteraceae > Helianthus > Helianthus annuus. The sequence goes on from NC_035443.2 coordinate 67,942,250, forward strand.
CTCACGTAGAAGGTCAGACTTCTCAGGTATGTGATACTAATTCTGACTCTATTTCTGTTCCTATTGAATGTGTAAAGTGTTTAAAATATGCAGAAAAGGAAAGTCAGTTTGAAATCACACACAAACACAATCAAGAATTGATTGTAGATCTTTCTAAAGCAACCGAATTGTTTTTAACCAGAAATGAAAAGGAATTTAAAGCAACAATTGCGTCATTAAGACATGATGTTTCAGAATTACAAAAGGCTGTTTTGCGAAAACAACATGCTAACAATAATCTTATTGACACAATTGAAAAGCAAATGGTAGAGTTAGCAACAGCTCGATGTGAATGTGAGACAATTAAGCAGAAATTGGAAAGCTATTCCAATTCCCGCTATGTATTGGATCACATCATTGACGTTCAAAGGAAAAAGGGGGATGCAAAATGTATTGGATTCAAATCATGTCCTCCCCCAATGAATCACAATTACTCCAAATTGCCTGATGACGAGGATATGCCCCGTTTTGAACCTACTGTGCCACTCGGTCTAGATGACTTTGCAGCAGGCCTCGGGTTCACAACTGGTACATCATCCTCGGGTCAATCAGAATCTGAGAATGTGACAGATTCATCGTGTGTTAAGGAACAGAGTCCTCCCATTATTGAGGATGCTGATTCTTCGGACGATGAATCTGAAGAAATTGTGAAACAACAGTCTAACTCGGTTACAACAGATATTCCTATCGAGAATCACATTCTGTGTGATCCACCAGTGAAACCGAGTAAGACTGAAATGTCAAAAGCAATGGAGTCCCTTGTAGTTAGCCCTGAAGGGAATAACTTGTTGTATACGCTCAAAGGAGATAGCAAAATCTACTCTAACAAAGATTTTCCAATTAAAAATGTAAATCAAGATTTAATTGAGCAAATTTTTGAAGGATGCACTGATAAGTTTTTGGGGAACAAAAGTGGCAAAGTTACCGTCACTCAATGTGATCCAATTCCGTGTGAACAAATTAGAAAACAATACGGAAACCAAAAACTACCAATTGAGCGAAAACAACAAGTCAACTCCGGAAAGGGTAAGGTACAGGGAAAGAAGGCTCAGAACAAGAATGTTCAAGCACCTAAAGTTCAGCAGCCTAAGACTGAACAACCAAAGGTTAAACAACCTAAAGTGGAACAGTCTAAGGCTACTCAACCTAAGGCTGCACAACCTAAAATTCAACAATCAAAGGTTGAGCAACCTAAGGTTCAACAACAAAAGGTGCAAAACAAAAGAGCTCCTGTTAAGAAACGAGAACCGAAAATGAACTTTGTTGGATCCACGGGTTCAGACAAACTTGAAATATTTCAGGATAAATCTAACGTTGATTTTGTAAAACAAGTTAGAATTTTAAAACGAAATGATCAGAATAATTACATCCAACACACCAACGGATGTGATTTAGGTCCAAGCACGTCTAGATCACAAAGTTCATCGTCTGGTTCTCCGTCTGGTCATCAACATGTTTCTTCGAAGTTTGTAGAGCGGAGAACATGTTTTGAATGTGGCACAGTTGGGCATATTGTAAGATATTGCCCATACCTGCAAAAGCTGAAGTCAAAAACGAGTGCTCCCCAAGAAATCAATTACCAAAAACGACCAGTTTCCCCGAAACAAGACCCACGTATCTTGAAAGAAAAGGAAAAGAAGTTAAAGCAAAAGAATCAAAATGTAATTGAAAAGGCCTTAAAATCAGAGGTCAAAGAAGAAAAACCTGTACAAGCAAAACCTGAAACTGTAAAACCAGTAAATGCTAAAACAATAAATTCAAATACTGGTAAAAGACAAACAGCTTGGAAGAAAAGCAGGTAATTCAATCAGGGGGAGCACCACAGGTTCTTTTTCCTAATCATCAAGTGATTGAAATCACCTTCCTTGATGATCAAGGACGACCCAAGTCCACAAAGGCTTGGGTCCCCCTCTCAAACTGATAAGTTAGTTGCATGTGCAGGCGGCTCCAGGAGGAACTATTAATAGTCATTGGATTGTTGATAGTGGGGCTTCCAGACACATGACGGGCGACTATCGTCTTCTTTTCGATGTGCGAAGTATAAGAGGAGGTTATGTCGCGTTTGCTGGAGACAAAGGAGGGTATATCACCGGCGAGGGAATGATCTCAAATGGAGTTGTGAGTTTCGACAAAATCAATTATGTGCAACAGTTGGATCACAATCTCCTGAGTGTTTCTCAGATTTGCGACAAGAAGTTCACCGTGCATTTTGATGACGCCGGTTATTACGTGCTGAAGCCAGGATTCAAGATTCCCGAAGAATGGATTCTCTTATCAGCACCAAGAATTAATGATTTGTATGTCCTCGATATGAGCCAAGCAATAACTAAGTCCAAACAAGTTACTTGCTTTATTTCAAAAGCCACTGAAAAGGAGACGATCTCTTGGCACAGACGGATGGGTCATATTCACCTCAGAAAAATGAATCACCTTGTCAAAAACAATCTGGTGAGAGGTGTCAATGTGAAGAATTTTCAACTTCAAGATGTCTGTGTGCCGTGTCAGAAAGGGAAGCAGATCAAGAAATCACATCCATTGAAGAAGGTTAACACTGTAAACATGCCACTCGAACGTCTGCATATGGACCTTTTCGGCCCAGTCAAACACAAGAGTGTGCACGGGGAGGTTTTCTGCTTGGTAGTCACTGATGACTATTCAAGATTTTCATGGGTTGATTTCATGGTCCACAAGAGCGAGACTCCAGAAATTCTAAAGAATTTGATCACCTTGTTGGAAAATCTTTATAATCTAAAGGTGAGGCGAATTCGAAGCGACAACGGAACCGAGTTCAAAAACAGAGTTATGGATGAATTTTGCACTGCAAAAGGAATCCTTCATGAATACAGCTCTCGGTACACGCCACAACAAAACGGAGTCGCTGAAAGAAAGAACAGAACCTTAATTGAGACTGCAAGAACCATGTTGGTTGAGTCTTAGCTTCCAGTTCGATTCTGGACTGAAGCTGTTGCCTCGGCTTGCTACACGTTAAACAGGGTTCTCACAGTGAAAAGACATGGCAAAACGTGCTTCGAACTCCTACACAAGAAGACTCCTGACTTGGAATATCTAGAACCTTTTGGTGCACCATGTACCATGATTGAGCCTGACGGGAAGTTTGGTGCCAAAGCTATCGAAGGTTACTTCCTTGGGTATGCTACTCCTAATCTGCGAGTATGGAACCTGACTACCAAGAAGATTGAAGAATGGGGTGAAGTAAGAGTTCAAAGATATTCTAATCCACCGAAGCCTTCTGGAGATCCATGGATGTTCGATTATGATGGTCTTTTCGACTCATTCAATCTGCTGACATTTGATGATGACAATGCAATTGCTCAAATGTTGTCTGAAAGCGAGAATGCGACTGGCTCTCAGTTAGTTCGCCCAATCATTGTTGACTCACAAGCATCTTCTTTTGTCAACAATCTCGTTTCAAATGAGGTGTTTAATGATGCTGTCGACTACAATTTGTCATCGGAAGATGAGGAGTATGTTGATGCAAATGATGGTGAAGCACTGCGTCCGGTTCAAGGTACTTCAGAAGCAACGGATCCAGTGTCTGTGCCAATTGTTCAAGAAGAAAATGCATCATCTTCTACAACTCAACAGCTTCAGAATGATATCGGGAATTTAAATATCAATAACTTGAGGACCAATGTTGAAATTCCTCTAGTTCCTGAAACCCGAATTCATAACATTCATCCTCAGCAGAATATTATAGGTGATGTTCTCAGTGGTGTAAGGACAAAGAATCAAATCAGAAATAATGAAAATGCTGGCTTGTATGCTGAGATACGAGAATCGGGACAACAAAATGATTGGTCTTTCGCCTGCTATGTTAGCCAAGAAGAGCCTAGATCTTGGAAGGAGGCATTGAAAGATGATTCCTGGGTGGAAGCCATGCAAGAAGAACTTCAGCAGTTCGAGAAGTTGGGCGTATGGAAATTGGTTGATAGGCCCGACCACTACAAGAAGATCGAAACTCGTTGGGTGTTTAAGTGCAAAAAGGACGACCGTGGGATTGTTGTCCGAAACAAAGCAAGGTTAGTTGTTCAAGGCTTCAGTCAGATAGAAGGTATTGACTACAATGAAGTGTATGCACCTGTTGCACGTCTGGAGGCTATTAGAATCTTTCTAGCCTACGCATCCTTCAAGAAATTCAAGGTGTACCAGATGGATGTTAAAACTGCATTTCTTCACGGAGTAGTCGAAGAGGAAGTATATGTAGAGCAACCACCGGGGTTTGAAGATCCATTACATCCTGACAGAGTTTTACTACTTAACAAGGCGTTATATGGTCTTCATCAAGCACCCCGAGCCTGGTATGAGACACTGTCTACCTACCTGCTGAACAACGGGTTTAGACGGGGTTTGATCTATTGTACCCTCTTCATCAAAGAAAAAGGTGAAGATCTTCTGTTGGTACAGGTATACGTGGAAGACATTATCTTTGGTTCTACCGATGATAAGTTATGCAAGGAATTTGAGAAGGTGATGCAAGATCAATTCGAGATGAGTGCGATGGGTGAAATGACGTTCTTCTTGGGTTTGCAAGTTAATCAGTCCGAATCTGGAATTTTTATCCATCAAACCAAGTACGTCGGAGACATCTTGAGCCGGTTCCAGATGTCTGATTCGAAGCCAATTTCTACTCCTCTTCCGCAGAATCACGGGATTACTCCGGATGAAAAAGGGGAAGCTGTGGACTCTTCACTTTATCGTGCTATGATTGGATCTTTAATGTATCTCACCGCATCAAGACCCGACATTATGTATCCAACGTGTCTTCTCGCCAGATACCAAGCGAATCCGAAGGTCTCTCACTATGCTGCTGTCAAAAGGATTTTTCGTTATCTGAAGGGTTGCCCTGACACCGGGTTATGGTATCCTAAGGATGATAACTTCGATCTCAAGGCTTAGAGTGATTCTGATTTCGGCGGCTGCAAGAAAGATGGAAAATCAACTACAGCAGGATGTCAGTCCTTAGGCAATCGCCTAGTCACTTGGCAGTGCAAGAAGCAGACATGTGTGGCTACGTCTACATGTGAAGCGGAATACATTGCTGCATCTAGTTGCTGCTCCCAGGTTCTATGGATCCAACAACAGATGCGGGACTACGGTTTTGAATTCCTAACTACTCCTATTTATGTTGATAATGAAGCTGCTTTACAGATCACTAGAAATCCTGTACAGCACTCAAAAACGAAGCACATCGATATTAAATATCACTTCATACGTTATTGCTTTGAAAAGAGACTTATCGATGTGGTTCACATTCATACCGATCACCAACGTGCCGACCTTTTTACCAAAGCATTTGATAAATCAAGATTCGATTATTTACTTTTGGTAAACGGCATAAAGGTGAAGCAAGAGTAACCGACATCGGGAAATCGTTTTTGTAAATATTTTTCTAAAACCAAAAATCCAAAAATATGTTTTTACTTTATTTTATTTTTGAATTTTAGGGGGAGAAAGTTTCAAGAAAAATACAAAAACATTGAAAAACCACAAAAATACAAAAATATGTCTTTACTTATTTACTTTCTGCATTTAAGGGGGAGAAAATTCAGAAAAACACAAAAACAATAGAAAAACAAAAATGAGTTTCTTGGTAATATAAGGGAAAATGATATTACATCAGAGGTCGGTCGGAACATGTTTCTAGAAATCAAAAGAAAAGAAAATGATAAGTAGCTCTACTAATGATGTACCGGTAGACTCACGATCATTTTAAAGTATGCAGGAGATATAAATATAACGAACTGAAAACCGCGTGGGAACCGCTCATTGGCATATGGTCTCGGTACCGAAATTTCGTTTGATAGATTGCCGAGGTTCTGAGATATTCGGGGTTTATGCTGTTTATCATCTGGGTATCATGGTTGTTTCTATAAAAGACAAAGTCTAGTTCTTCCATGATACCATACATACGTGTACATACTGCATACGACCTCAATAAGTGATAAACAATCACATGTCCAAACAAAATAAGTGATAATATATCACATCTTTCCGGGAGTCAAGTTCGTCTCTCTGCTGTACGAAAGTACTGACCTGTTCACGGACTTGCTCCTGTGCCCTCATGCATATGAAAATCAAGTTCCTCATCAATAAGTGATTCTATCACATAGGGCTTGTTTTCAAATCAAATAAGTGACTTGTTCACATTTTATATACGTTAAAAACGGATGATAAATGGTATACTCCCCAGTAAGATGAACTCTCGTGCATACCTTGATACGGGAATGTGTCGTGAGTGGATGAACACCGGTCGGTAAGTATAAATCATACCTTAAATGTATCTCAATGTATTATGATTACACTTGATCGTTGAGTTTAAGTGGATAACAATATCGGTAATTGTGGTAGAATACTTATCCGCTTCTGTAAAAGAATCTTAAAAGGAAATGTGTTTTGACAAAAGACCGCGAACTGATATGATTCTCTTCGCCAGAAACTCGCAAAAATATTGTTGTGTTTGTACATATTTATTTACTGCTTAATTTTTATTGTCTTATTTTAAACAGTTTTGTCGTTTGGTGTATATCAGCACGACATTAGCGGTGATGTCGTTTGATAACATTCAAAGGATATTAAAATTGTTGTCTTTTATTTTATCAAAATCCAAAAAAAAATTTCAATTTAATCTTATTTTTGATTAACTGATGTTGGTGCTCGATCCGATACCTGGCAAGCCGAAATACTTCATAAAACTGACCTTTGCAGAACTTCATAACGGGCAATTTTTCAAAACGGTCGTTTCTGAAAACTTTTAAGAATTTCAAGGGTTGAATTGCAAATTCCCAAAATCCAAAGTGTTGGTGAAAATCTGATCCTTCGAGGAAGCAATGGCCCTCGAAAGATCAGCTGGTCAATGAAAGTCAATCTTGATGCTTGAAAGATGAACTGGTCAACGAAGGATTTGACCAATTGGATCCTTCGAGCTGATCAGACTTTTCGAAAGATAGATCAGGTCGAAAGATATCCTTCGAGGGTCCCCACAAATATCTGGTATCTTTCGATCCAGATCCACAAATATCTGGTATCTTTCAATCCAGATCTGGATCCTTCGACCCAAAGCTCATCTTTCGAAGCACCTTTTCATCTTTCGAAAGGTCATTGATCCTTCGAGACGGTTCGAGTTTCGAGGTCAGAGTATAAAAGTGGGTCATCTTCTTCATTTCAACATAACAGTTCAAAATTTCATCATACAAAATCCTCTGATCCTACCAAAACTCTGCCAAAATCAAAACAAAAGATTCATGGTAGGATAATCCTAATACTTTAACAAACAACAAAATGAACTCCTCATCTGATCATTTGTTTTTATTTTTCTTGTTCTCATATTTATGATAATGATGGGATGGTAGTTCATGATGTCAGGGGTTTTGGGTTTGGATTACTGTTTTGGGGTTTTGTTTAAATCGGACACCAAATGTGATATATATGTAATATGAGATTTTTATCTTGACTGATGTTAGTGTGTTCTTGGGGTTAATCAGTACCTGTGTTTGTGTTTAGTATCCGGGTTAGGGTTAGTGTCCGGGGTTGGTTTTGAGATTGTTGTTGTTAAATGATTTGATGTTGATGATTTTAAATGGATTAAAACACACTTAAAACTGTCACCGGAAAACACACTTAAAACTGTCACCGAAAAACACTCCGATGAACAGTGTCACCGGAAAACACACCGATCTCGAAAGATGATGTCACTTAATCTCGAAAGATGGACTGCAAAGTATCCTTCGAACTGAGACTCGAAGGATACTAAGCTTCTCGAAGGATTCATCCTTCGATTGATCAGATCTTTCGATTGACCAAGACATCTTTCAAAATTAATGATCTTTCGTAAGTTGATCCTTCGATAAGGCCTTTCATCTTTCGAGGAAAATAACATCTTTCGATCAAAGTGTCAATCCTTCGATGTCTAAATGGGATCCTTCGAGGAAACAACACTTAGAAATTTTTCAAGAAACTGAAATTTTTCTAAGTGTGAAATCCTTGTTGACTGTTTGACAATTTTCTCATTACGTGTCTTTGTTTTTCATGAACAGAAATGGCACCGAAAGGGAAGAAGGAACGGGCAAAACCAACTAAGAAAGAAAAGTCTGAAGTTGAATCTATGTCCGAGCCAAGACACAACATGGCCGCGTATCTGCAACCGGAAGACAAAGTTAGTCCGGAATACAAGGGGATAATGGAGTATCTTCATCGAGCACGAATCAACTATGCAATTACTACACAACACACCGCTTACCAGTCCCAGATCAAGGAATTCTGGAATTCTGCTGTGGTTGAGACAGTGAATAATCAAGAAGTGATTAGAGGATTCGTTACTGAGAAACCCGTGGTGATCACCGAGAACACCATCAGAGCGCGTTTGCAATTGGGAGATCAACCAGAAGATTCGACTTCTATTGATTTACAGTGTCAGCGTGGTTTATTGATGAGGCTACGTTACAGCGACAATGTGCTAGCAAATCAGATAAACAAAGGGTTCATGCCGTTACGATACAAGTTTTTATTGCATATTCTTATTCACTGTCTGAGCAACAAACGGTCTGGATACGATTTGTCACCTATTGAATTGACGGGATTGTTTACGGCTTTAATTCTGAACAAGCCGTTCAACATATCACGTTACATCTTTGACAATCTGAAAGAGAATGCCCGCAGGCCACTTCCATCAGCAAATCAACGGACGTCAACCAAGTTTTGGTTATATCCAAGATTCTTGCAAATGATGATAGATGATCAGATTCCGGATCTTCCCAAGGTTGAAGCAGATGTTCTACCAGTTAATCCGATGAACGAGCGTACATTGCTGATCTTCAAGTCTATGTCTAAGTATAAGGAATCCGATCCAGTCAGAAAGCTTATTGGTTACCTCGATGTTCCGGCCTACGAGGCACCTCAGAACAACAAGTGGCGTCGAGATGCAAGTGATTCTGATGACGAAGAGCCCAGGTTAATCGCGTTGGCTAACACACAACTCGGGGCTAAGCACGGAATTAAAGCATCGAGCAAGAAGTCTGCTGGAAGTGCCAGTGCTGCAACACATGTTGAAGTTGATGTAAATGTTGCTGCGGAAGAAGTTCAAGGAGTGTTCATCGAATCTGATGTCCGTAGTGATATTGGTGGTACTGTAGTTGGAGATACAGGTGGTAGTGCAGGTGGTGATGGTGGTACTGCAAGTCGGTTAGGCGATGATACGACCGACAAAGGTAAAGGTAAGGTGGATGAGCCAAGGAAGTTGGTGGATGAAAGCAGTTCGTCTTCTGATGATGAAGGAGGTTCTGGTAATGATGATTCGTCTTCTGAAGATGATAATCCTCCTCCACCAGGGATGCAAAAGGTTTATGATCAGCGCGGGAATTTTCGTGGCTTTGAACGTATAGAGAAACAGGTTAGAACCGCATAATCTGACAAAGATGAGGATTATATTCCTGCTGCTCCTGGTTTGATTAGAAAGAGGAAAGCAAGAAGACAGGGTACTCGTACTTCAAAGAAATCAAAGGACGGATCAGGGTCAATGGGTGAAACTGCTGGTGATGCCCCTATACCTGATTCGATCCAGCATTCAACGCCTCCAGAGCATCAGCTACCTCCTGTCAGTGATCAATTAACTACATCAGAGATGCTAGCGCTGGTCTCTTCTCCTCATACGTCTTCTGGGACACGCACGGCGACTGTTGATCAACAGCCGCCTGCAACTCCCGTCTCAGGTACACACGTACGTCCTCCTCTTGTTATTACTGGTCCAACAGGTACTTCCGGTCCATCTGTTCAGTCTGGCTCCTCAGGACCTGAGCCTTCACGGCCGACTCTAGCAGAAACATTGTCTAGTTTGTCTGAAGCTGAGAAAATTCACTTCCTGATCGAACAAATCAGTGAATTGGGTAACTTAGTCGTTCGGAATACTAGAAAGATTGAAGAGTATCGTGTACAGCGAACTCAGGATGTGGAGGCACACAACAAGTTAGTCTCAATTGTTAGTGCACAGAATGTTAAGATAAAAGAACAAGCTCTAGAGATTGAAAGGCTAAAAGAAGCAAACAGGGCTCGTGATAGGGAAGCTGAGATAATGAAAGGGCGGAGCGATGTGTTAGAGCATGAGGCAAAAGTGTTAAAGCAGAAGCATGAAGAGCTGTCGGAGCGCTATAAAAATCGTGATGATCGCTTAATAGAAGCCTTCAAGCCTGTTCATGCAAACTTCAAGAAAATTGATCACAAAGTAGGTACGCTTTGGAATGAAAGGTGCAAAGCTTTAGGCATCGTTCCCTCAAAGCGTGGCGATGACAAAGACGATGATGCAGCAAATCCTGATCAACCAGCTGCCTCAGGTTCCGGTGCAACTGCATCTGGTGCTGCAGGTGGGTCTGGTACGTCTCAAGATGCTCCTACTGCTCCTCCAACAGCTACTACTGGTCCGTCTGAGCAGACTGAAACGTTGGAAACTTCGGCAGGGCTTGAACATGTTAGTCTTGAACCGGAAGCGTTTGCCGATCTCCCTGAATCCTCAATTGTTCAACAGTATCATCCAGTCACGGGTGAACTATTAGAAGAGGGAGAACATGTTACAGAGATGTCTGATGAACGTGTATTAGCTCTGAAGGAATTGGATGAAGTTGATTTGAAGATGATTGATGCTACTCCGTTAGTTCCGGATGAAACCGATTTCTCTACGATTGATGAAATCTTCATCGGTTCGGATCCGGAACGTTCTGTTTATGTTGGTCAAGATAATGCGGAGTTTAACTTGATGATGAGTTTGTGGCGGCGAAGACAGCAGAATTTGCTAATCTGGCTTCAGATTCTCCTACAGCTCAAGAAAGCCGTGGAAGACCGTGAACGAATGGCGAGCGGATTTCCTAGCTAGGAATCCTCCTCCGCTCCCTCCGTTGGATCAGGCCAACTACATGAATCTGGAAAAGAATCCGGCTCGGGGTCGTATTATCAGCTGGATGTTCATCAAGGAGCTTCACTGCATGGTTGTGAAGCGAGAATGCGGCCTTCAGTACTTCAGGACTCTTCTAAGCATTCTTTCACTTCCTTATTATGATGTTGCGGTTTTGGCTCAGCTGGAGGTTATTAATCGAGTCGAAGACAAGATGGTGGATCTATTCGCCAAGAAGATCAGGTTGGAACGAAGAAGGGGTTGGAAGGATCCGCTATACAAGCCGCAGTTTCCTCGATACGAGCAGATCAGGTTTACGCTTGATCCAGACACAAATACTGCTCGTTATCGTTTGGTTTATGATCCTCCAAAGTTGATGAAGAAGATACCGTTGTTGAAGATGAGGACAGATTTTCTGGGTTCACTTCACAGTTAGACAGAAAGACAGTTAGACAGAAAGACAGAAAGTGTGTGTGTGTGAGTGAACTAAGTCTTGTAGAGAGCATTTTCAGTTTGGTCAAGGGCTGTAACCGTGTCCACTGAAATACAAGAGAAAACTTTGATATCTCGTGTGTCTTCCTTTCTCTTTGTAGCTTGTGTTCTCATATAAACTACCGGTTTGCATTCTAGCTTGGATTCCGCACTTGCTAGTGTGTTAAACATAACAAGGATAAGGTTTAACCTCGACCTCCGGGGGACCTACACTTAGTCAGTCTATCAACTATTACCCATATCCTATCATTTCCTTTCCTTGTCTTCGGCAACTTGGTGATGAAATCCATCGTCACCTTTTCCCACTTCCACTCGGGAAGTTCAGGCTGTTGCAGCAAACCTGACGGCTCTTAATGTTCAGCTTTGACTTGCGCACAAGTCAAACATTTAGCTACATAGGTGGCTATAGACTTCTTCAAGCATATCCACCAAAAGTTTGCCTTCAAATCCTGATACATCTTGTCAGCTCCAGGATGAACGGAGTATTTGGAATTGTGGACTTCCTGGAGGATAACATCTCGTAGTCCCCCATAAACTGGAACCCATATTCGTCTATTTAACCTTAGAATTCCGTCCTTTCCGTAGGATAACTGTTCTTCAGTTACTCCTAGCTTTTCATTAGGATAGTTAGCTTCTAGCACAGCTTCCTTCTGTGCAGCTAACAACCTTTCATTCAAACTGTTCTTTATCTCGATGCTCTTGGCATTGAATCTTATAGGCTTCACCCGCTCTTTTCGACTCAAGGCATCGGCGACTACATTCGCCTTGCCAGGATGGTATCTTATCTCACAATCATAATCATTTAAAGTTTCCATCCATCGTCGCTGCCTCATGTTCAAATCCTTTTGGTTGAACAGATGCTGGAGGCTCTTGTGATCAGAATAGATCACACATATAATGCCATATAAATAGTGCCTCCATAGCTTAAGTGCAAATACAACGACACCCAACTCCAAGTCATGGGTCATGTAATTCTTTTCATGCACCTTTAATTGACGTGAAGCATAGGCAATAACCTTGCCTTTCTGCATAAGCACACATCCCATCCCGGTGTGTGATGCATCACAGTATACCACAAACTCTTCTATTCCATCAGGCAATGTCAACACAGGTGCATTGCTCAGCTTTTGTTTAAGGATATCAAAGGCTTCTTGCTACTTGGGACCCCAGTTAAACTTAACATTCTTTCTAGTCAAAGAAGTTAGGGGTGCAGCAATCCTTGAAAAATTTTCAATAAAGCGCCTGTAATTGTGACACCTCGTATTTTCAATCTTTCCATTTTTGGCAAGTCTGCTTGTACTTTCTATTTTTGTAAGTTGTACCTTTGTGGTATTTGATTCTATTCCCAAATTGTACTCGAGACTTGAAATCATAATGAAAATGCATGATTTTATCCATATTTGTGTTTGAATACTATGTATTGTCAAAACAATTGATAACATGTTAAACTATGTTAAACACGTAAAAACAGTGAAATTACATCATAATCTCAGCTCTCAAATTCATCATTGCCAAGAGATTACCCTAAACCGTACAAAAATCAGGAATTTATGCGTTAATTCGGTAAAAATATCGAAATTTGGGTTAAAATAATTTTTATATTATTTTATTAATATTTTAAATAAGTAAATTAATAATTAAAATTAAATAAATAAGTATTTAAAACTAAATTTTTATTGATTTTTGATGATTTTGGTTAGTTAAACTAACCTGGTTAGCTAAATCCTGGTTAAATCAGCTAACCAGGTTAATTTTATTAAAGGGCAGCACTAACTGAGTTAGAAAACCCGGTTAGTGACTAACCCAGTTAGTCAAGTTCAGTTATTAAAAAAAAGGGGTTTGAACGCGTGGGAACAGGATTCGAACTCGTGACCTCAACTTCAACATACGACGCATTAACCACTCGGTCGGGAATACCACATCCGACAAACATTGAATCCGTAATTCATTTAACATGATATTAAATGCGGGAATTTAAAAACAAGGAAACCGCCAGTGACTGTTCATCATCTTCAACCCTCCGACTATGTACCAGAACTGATGACCCTCCGTTTTCTCGTAACCGGCCTGCATCTCCCTATATAAACTCGACCACACTTTCTGAATTGTTTCCTTCACACTTCGATCCAACCGAACAAACCACGACCCGACTCGAAATCGTTCACTTCGTCGCCGGAACCACCTTCGCCGGAGTTCATCACCTCCGACCACCACTTGTCGACGTCTGCCGTCTCCGGTGACCCCGTCCGGTAACTTTACGATTCCGTTTCTTTTTTTTATTATATTAACAGTTTCCGTTTCCTTATTTTTATATAATTTCAGTTCTTTTATTATTATTATTATTATTATTATTATTATTATTATTATTATTATTATTATTATTATTATTATTATTATTATTATTATTATTATTATTATTATAACAGATTTATTAATATAACTGTTATTTTTATTATTAAAACAGATTTATTAATATATTTTTAAAACCTGAAATTTAATTTTATAACAGAATTATTATTCTGTTTTATTTATAAAATCAGAATTTATATTTTATTATTTTAATCAGAAATTATATTATTATTCTATTAAAAATCAGAATAATCATTTTTATATATATTATTATTTTATTATTTAAATTCGAATTATTAATCAGATTTATTTTATATAACCAGAATTTATTATATCTAGATCAGAATTATTATATAATTAATAGACTTACTATTTATTTAGATTAGAATTGTTATTTTATATATATATATATATATATATATATATAATCAGATTTATTATCAGAATTATTAATCTATATTAATCAGAAGTTATTATTTATATAATCCAAAATTTTAGTAATAGTATTTATAATATTATGGTAAAATCAGTAATATTATTCAGTATTTATCTTTCTCACATATTTATAAACAAATTGTCATATATTTCCTAAAATACAAAATATGAGGCATATGATTATTATTTAGGAATGTTAATTTTATTTTATAAAAGTCTTGTTATTTCAATAATCTCTAAATTCCCAACATTTAACAAATCCTCAAAAATTAATAGGGTAATCCTCTTGTGCACATCCTCTTGGGAAATCCCCTGATTCTTAATCTTTTCCAAGAAAAAACGCAACGCAACCTAAGGTGAGTATACATAACCCATTTTCTATTTTACACTTTTGGGTGTAGTATGCATTTCTATATCAAACACACTATGTTAAACATTTTTGCACTATCAATCCACATCTCATGTGAATCTATTTGACTCATGTTAATCATGTTATGCTACTGTTGAACATTTATGACTGTGTGTTCATTAACTTTGCAAGCCTCCCCTAACAATGGCAGCGCTGTAGGTTGTAACGCCCCTCCCATAATATTACGGGTATTGTTAGGTTTATTCTATGTTACTCATGTTACCACCCTTCTAGGGTTAGGCTATGTTAATTGCGTTAAACTTTGGTTTGAACACATAGATTCATCGTTACGAGTATAACTGTTAATATGAAATCATGTATTCACGTGGATTTGATCATGTTAAACTATTTTAATCATATTATACTATATTCAAACTTGTATACTCGCCAACATGTTTTGTTGACTTTATTTTAAATGCATACTGCAGGATGAGGAATCAAGATTTGAAGAAATAAATAGGATGGCTTAGAAACCCACCTTGAAATAATCTATGTTTGATGTTTTGTTATTTCCTTTCTTATGACTATGTATGAAACTTTGGTATTTTAATAAATGAAATTTTAATTATATTGTCACATCTAGTGTTATGATGTCTTTGAACAGTTTGTACGTCTCATCCCGATGTTTCCGCCATCAGTTGGGGTGTGACAGATTGGTATCAGAGCCATAACTATAGGGAATTAGGTAGAATTCCTATACTTTTCCCTAGTCTATAGTAGGAGTACTCTGATACCAGATTGGTATCAGAGCCATAACTATAGGGAATTAGGAAAAGTAGGAATGCTTTTACCTAGACTATAGTTTAGGAGCTTTCTCATTTATTTGCTGTTTAAGACAATATTCTCTTCTCTCTTCCTTGCTTCCCTCTATTCTTTTGGACTTCTAATATACAAGCCTTTCCTAAGGCTAACACAATACACACATGGAAGCTGTGAAGGCACTCATGTAACACAATCGAAATGATTCATCAAAACAGGGGTGATTCCCATATTTGGTGAGGATTTTCATTCAGCTTAAATTTGCTTTTTGCACGAAATCTACCCTCAAGTTAGGAGTGACATCCAAACCTTGATGGGAGTTTCCATTTCATATTCTAGTGGACCCTCATCTTTGGATGAGTACCAACCACATCAGGGTACGATGTTATCAAGTTAGAGGTGAAACTCGCATCTTGTTAACTAGTCCCATTCCTTGATTTTCGATCTCGCCAAAGTTTCGATTTTCCCAATCGATTAAGGACGTGTAGTAACTGGAAGGACAAACATCGTTAGTCGCTCCTCGATGAGAGTGTTTGTCTATTAGGCCAAAGCATGTCTCCTTAATTCGAAAAGGATTTCGATTCACTTTGGAATAGTCTTATGTTACGTTCCGTGACAATCCATGTTTTTATGATAAATCTCTTTTTATGTTATCTCAATTATTATGTTTTACGTTAAATCTCTTTTATGCTATCTCATTTTCTTCACGAGTTCTACATTTGTACGTTATATAATTTCAATTTAATACATGCATACTAATATGTTATACTGGATTCGTGATTACTGGGTTATTCTTATGTGATGAACTTGTCTTTTAACCCACACCTTAACATGTATAGCACTATGCGTAGTGCTATAGGAGTAGCGCCCGCCCGTATTCTAGTGGTCATGTTAAGTCTTTCAATTGCGGTACACGATGGGTTGACATGTTTATTCACATGCCAGTGATACGTTAATCTTGTTAACTAAGTGTGTCATGTGGATTGTTCTAAATCTTATGCTAATATCATCAAGATAGGAGTGATTTCCTTACCTTGACGATTAGCTTCTCTGAATTTTCAACTTCACCAATGAGCCATGGGTGATTTCCTTACCTCAGAGGTAGTTGCCAACTCTTTTTCGTTTTCAACGAAACTTTATATTTGAGCGTTATCTTCATTTCAAGTTTGGGAACACGAATCAGTCTTCTTCTTAAGATTTCGAGGACGAAATCTCCTAAAGTAGGGGAGACTGTGACACCTCGTATTTTCAATCTTTCCATTTTTGGCAAGTCTGCTTGTACTTTCTATTTTTGTAAGTTGTACCTTTGTGGTATTTGATTCTATTCCCAAATTGTACTCGAGACTTGAAATCATAATGAAAATGCATGATTTTATCCATATTTGTGTTTGAATACTATGTATTGTCAAAACAATTGATAACATGTTAAACTATGTTAAACACGTAAAAACAGTGAAATTACATCATAATCTCAGCTCTCAAATTCATCATTGCCAAGAGATTACCCTAAACCGTACAAAAATCAGGAATTTATGCGTTAATTCGGTAAAAATATCGAAATTTGGGTTAAAATAATTTTTATATTATTTTATTAATATTTTAAATAAGTAAATTAATAATTAAAATTAAATAAATAAGTATTTAAAACTAAATTTTTATTGATTTTTGATGATTTTGGTTAGTTAAACTAACCTGGTTAGCTAAATCCTGGTTAAATCAGCTAACCAGGTTAATTTTATTAAAGGGCAGCACTAACTGAGTTAGAAAACCCGGTTAGTGACTAACCCAGTTAGTCAAGTTCAGTTATTAAAAAAAAAGGGGTTTGAACGCGTGGGAACGGGATTCGAACTCGTGACCTCAACTTCAACATACGACGCATTAACCACTCGGTCGGGAATACCACATCCGACAAACATTGAAACCGTAATTCATTTAACATGATATTAAATGCGGGAATTTAAAAACAAGGAAACCGCCAGTGACTGTTCATCATCTTCAACCCTCCGACTATGTACCAGAACTGATGACCCTCCGTTTTCTCGTAACCGGCCTGCATCTCCCTATATAAACTCGACCACACTTTCTGAATTGTTTCCTTCACACTTCGATCCAACCGAACAAACCACGACCCGACTCGAAATCGTTCACTTCGTCGCCGGAACCACCTTCGCCGGAGTTCATCACCTCCGACCACCACTTGTCGACGTCTGCCGTCTCCGGTGACCCCGTCCGGTAACTTTACGATTCCGTTTCTTTTTTTATTATATTAACAGTTTCCGTTTCCTTATTTTTATATAATTTCAGTTCTTTTATTATTATTATTATTATTATAACAGATTTATTAATATAACTGTTATTTTTATTATTAAAACAGATTTATTAATATATTTTTAAAACCTGAAATTTAATTTTATAACAGAATTATTATTCTGTTTTATTTATAAAATCATAATTTATATTTTATTATTTTAATCAGAAATTATATTATTATTCTATTAAAATCAGAATTATCATTTTTATATATATTATTATTTTATTATTTAAATTCGAATTATTAATCAGATTTATTTTATATAACCAGAATTTATTATATCTAAATCAGAATTATTATATAATTAATAGACTTACTATTTATTTAGATTAGAATTGTTATTTTATATATATATATATATATATATATATAATCAGATTTATTATCAGAATTATTAATCTATATTAATCAGAAGTTATTATTTATATAATCCAAAATTTTAGTAATAGTATTTATAATATTATGGTAAAATCAGTAATATTATTCAGTATTTATCTTTCTCACATATTTATAAACAAATTGTCATATATTTCCTAAAATACAAAATATGAGGCATATGATTATTATTTAGGAATGTTAATTTTATTTTATAAAAGTCTTGTTATTTCAATAATCTCTAAATTCCCAACATTTAACAAATCCTCAAAAATTAATAGGGTAATCCTCTTGTGCACATCCTCTTGGGAAATCCCTTGATTCTTAATCTTTTCCAAGAAAAAACGCAACGCAACCTAAGGTGAGTATACATGACCCATTTTCTATTTTACACTTTTGGGTGTAGTATGCATTTCTATATCAAACACACTATGTTAAACATTTTTGCACTATCAATCCACATCTCATGTGAATCTATTTGACTCATGTTAATCATGTTATGCTACTGTTAAACATTTATGACTGTGTGTTCATTAACTTTGCAAGCCTCCCCTAACAATGGCAGCGCTGTAGGTTGTAACGCCCCTCCCATAATATTATGGGTATTGTTAGGTTTATTCTATGTTACTCATGTTACCACCCTTCTAGGGTTAGGCTATGTTAATTGCGTTAAACTTTGGTTTGAACACATAGATTCATCGTTACGAGTATAACTGTTAATATGAAATCATGTATTCACGTGGATTTGATCATGTTAAACTATTTTAATCATATTATACTATATTCAAACTTGTATACTCGCCAACATGTTTTGTTGACTTTATTTTAAATGCATACTGCAGGATGAGGAATCAAGATTTGAAGAAATAAATAGGATGGCTTAGAAACCCACCTTGAAATAATCTATGTTTGATGTTTTGTTATTTCCTTTCTTATGACTATGTATGAAACTTTGGTATTTTAATAAATGAAATTTTAATTATATTGTCACATCTAGTGTTATGATGTCTTTGAACAGTTTGTACGTCTCATCCCGATGTTTCCGCCATCGGTTGGGGTGTGACAGTAATAACCTGCCAATCCCAAGAAGCTGCGAATTTCTGTGGGTGTCTTCGGCTCTTGCCAATTCATGACAGCTTCCACCTTAGCGGGATCCACTTGGATACCACGTTCACTAACCATATGTCCAAGGAATTGGACGTCTCGAAGCCAGAATTCACACTTCAAAAACTTGGCGTAAAGCTTCTCCTGTTGAAGTAGTGAAAGAATACATCGAAGATGCTCTTCATGATCAGCTTGGTTCTTTGAGTAAATCAGGATGTCGTCAATGAAGACGATAACAAATTTGTCCAAGTATGGCTTGCAGACACGGTTCATGAGATCCATGAATGTCGCTGGTGCATTAGTGAGCCCAAAAGGCATCACTAGGAACTCGTAGTGACCATAACGGGTCCTGAATGCCGTCTTGTGTACGTCTTCATCTCTAACCTTCAGTTGGTGATAACCTGACCTCGGATCGATCTTAGAGAAGTAGCTTGCCCCTTGAAGTTGATCGAGCAGATCGTCGATCCTGGGTAATGGATACCTATTCTTGATAGTGACCTTGTTAAGTTCACGGTAATCGATGCACAGACGCATCGATCCATCCTTCTTCTTGACAAACAAGATTGGTGCTCCCCAAGGAGACGAACTGGGTCTAATGAAACCTTTGGCTAGTAATTCATCCAGTTGTGTTCTCAATTCCTTCATCTCTGTTGGTGCCAATCTGTAGGGTGCTCTTGCGACAGGTGCTGCCCCAGGGATAATGTCGATCCTGAACTCCACTTGCCTATCTGGGGGTAAACCAGGTAGTTCTTTGGGAAAAACTTCAGGGTATTCTGAAATGACAGGGATATCTTCAATCTTGGGTTTCGGCTCGTCAATAGTCACTTGTGCCATGTAGATGACACAACCCTTTTTCAAACACTTTGAGGCCTTGAGCATAGTCACATGCTCAGGCAGTCCATACTGGGTATCTCCCTGAATGGTAAGTGGTTCACCAAACAGAGTCTTGATCACCACTTGCTTCTTATTGCAGACAATCTGGGCCTGGTTATGAGACAACCAGTCCATACCCAACACTATGTCGAAACCAGCTAACTTCAAAGGAAGTAGGGACAAAGGAAAAGAGTGGTTCTTAATGGATATGAAACATCCATCTAATATGGTTGAGGCGGTTTCTAAGGTGCCATCAGCTAGTTCCACCTCATACTTCACACTTAAAGTTTTGACAGGTATATTCAGCAATTTGCAAAACTTATTGTCTACAAAAGATTTATCAGCTCCTGAATCAGATAGTATTCTTGCATAGACATCATTTATAAGGAAGGTACCTGTGATCACATTATCGTCCTGCACAGCTTCCTTTGCATCCATTCTGAAGACTCTAGCATTGGTCTTCTTCCCTTCATCAACCTTCTTTGCATACTTTGGGCAGTTTGTCTTAATGTGCCCCTTCTCGTTGCAACTATAGCATGTCGCGTCTTTTAGTTTCTTGCACTCGAGGGTTTTATGTTCCGTGGATTTGCAAATCCCACAAGGTCTTGTCTGAGATTGGGATTTTATGTCAAGTCTGCACATCCCATAGTGATATTTCTGACAAGTCTTACATTTGGGCTTATCTCTAGACTGATGCCCATCTTTCCTTGAACCAGATCCTTTCTTGTGGTCATTGTTTCCTTGGTGCTTCTTATTTGATCGACGCGAGTTGTCATCATCATCATGCTTCCTCTTCTCGGCATCCTTGTTCCTCAGCGATCTCTGCCTGACCGCATCCAGTGTGAGGGATAAGGATATATCAGCTACTGACCTGAATGTAGCTGGCCGAGAGGCTTTTACACTCGCCTTTATTTCCGGAGCTAAGCCCCCTATGAAACGAGCTATTCTTTTAGGTTCCGGGGTCACCAGATAAGGAACCAATCTTGACATTGTATTAAAGCTCGTAAGGTAAGCTTGGCAATCCAGATTCTTCATCACTAACGACAGAAAATCCGACTCAATCTTCTCAACCTCATGCTGAGGGCAGTAGTTCTCTCGAATGAGGGCAACAAATTGTTCCCATGACATACTATATAGTGGAACCTTCCCAGTAGCCTGAATCAATGATCTCCACCAGGCCAAGGCCTCACCCTTTAATGATTGTGATACAAATTTCACTACATCTTTCTCAGCGCACCCGCTGATATCAACCACCGTGTCCATCTCATCCAACCATGTCATGCAGTCTATTGCTCCTTTTTACCCCGTAAAATCCCAGGGCTTGCATGAAACAAAGTATTTGTAGGAGCAACCCTTATCACGGGGTCCTTGATTCAGCACAACTTTTTGAGACGGGACACTATGATGGTTTGAAGAGTGACGATCGTCATCATCTTTCTTGGGTTCATCTTTCTTGGAGGGAGGCTTGCTATGAGCCTCTGAATGAGTCTTGGGCTTTGAATGCGGCGCGGATCGGGTCCTACTCCGAGTCCCGCTCGACTCACTGTATTGCCTATCCAAGGCTTTCGTAACAGCATTGTCAATCAATGCTTGCAGTTCCGCACCCGCTATATTAATACGAACTTCATTCTCATTCTCCTTTAGATGACTATTTATTTCATCCGAGTCAGCCATTTTATCTTGAATTGCTACATAAGAAAATGACAAAATTTTATTTGGGAGTTTATTAAGGAATTGCCCTTTTTGGCAATTCATTAACCATGGTAAACATAGACCATATTTGGTTAATTTGCTACTCACATTTATTTAGGATTTTAATATAACTTATCCTAATTATAAACAATATTATTAGTGGCACAAAATCCTAGTCACAGGGACGTTTTAAAATTTTAAGCCATGATTTCAGAGAATCAAGGCAAGACAGGGAGTCATAGACTACTACTGTCTTTTGTCTTATATGACAATGATTATGGCTCGTAGGCACTACATCACTAATGGATGCTTGATTTGTGATCATCTTACTTGATGATTTAAACCCATGATTTATAGATCATTAAGTTAGGGTTTGGAATCCCTTGAAGGGTCCTAATATAAGAATGACACGTGTGATTTTAACGAATCACGCCTGCCATGAGTGTTAACATGTTTACAGAGGTTAACAGGAGTTTGAATCTTTTAATCAGGTCTTACCATCTTGGCCAGGTCTTATATAATGACACGAAGGCTAGGTTATAACTTTAAGATTCTTTATTAATATTTGCATAGGCAGATCAATCTTTAAAAGGAATGATTTTGATTTATCTATTTCATATATAATGTACATAACGACAAAAATGAATTTCATAAACTTAACATTCCATTAAACATAAAAAGGATTACACACTGCCCTAAACGGGACTTTTAATAGACGAATTACCTGCGCAGAGGTTAAACTAGAAAACAAGTCCTCGCAGGGACTAAATACTAGGATAGATGTCCTCGCAGGGACTGAAAATGCAAGTCCACGCAGGGACTGCAAGACAAGTCCACACAGGGACTGAAAGACAAGTCCACGCAGGGACTAAATACACACATAAATGTCCACGCAGGGACTTGATTGAAATAGGAAATACAATAGTACATACAGAGACTAATGATCTCGCTTCTTCTTTCCTTTTAGCAGGTTTGCTAGGCCTTTGAGGAATCCACGGTTGTTCTTACGTTCTTGCTCAAAATCTCGATCCACCCTGTTTAGACGGTGGAGGATTTCTTCCTGTTCTGGTGGGGAAAAACGCGGCTGCTGCGATAAGTGCTGAGCTGGAGGTCTAGCAGGTATTGGATAGAGTTGAGGGTGAAGGGCGTGGTAGTTTGCAGCCGCTTCTACGTATGGGTCGACACCAATATAGTTGTAATGAGTGTGAGCTGGCTGCTCAAACGGGTTGTACGCTGTGGAACCGGCGTATGTAGGTATTGGGTTATCATAACCAAATGGTGGCGGAGGTGGTGCAACTGGTGCAGAATTCACCTCTGCAGCTGGGTTAGAAGGTCCAGCCATTTGTGGGTCTTCATGCAGTGGCGAATAATGACTGCCACTGGAGTGTCGAGGGGTGCTAAAGTGAAAATCCCCTCTTCGTGCGGATATCCGCGCGCCTGTTCTCCTACGTCTTGGAGGATCCGGAGGTGCTTGATAAACTGGCGGCGGTGGAGGCGGTGGCGTGACAGCCACGAAACGCGAATCCTCGGAGGGATCCTGCTGCTGCTTTTGTTGCTGCTCATGAGGCGACAAATGGTGAGAGGGTGTAAAGTACCACTCACACTGGTTGAACCTTGCTTGGTAACTGTCTGGACCCTGATAGGGTGTTCCATGGAAGGATGATCCATCAGAGATCTCGATTGGATGGTTGGGGGTACCTCTTGCAGGTTCAACGGGATCCGTGTCCTCGTCCATGTCCATCGCATTGTCTTCGGAGAAATGGTCCTCTAGTCCTTGAGGGTTAAAACCTACTGGTTCTTGGATAAAGTTCGCCGGGTTGAATCGGCCCTGAAAGACAGGAGTAGGGTCGCCAAAGGAACGGTGCGAAACGGAACACTGGAGAGGTATGAATGAAGGTTGAGGGTTATCGGGCTCGTTTTCCGAGTTCGGCCCAAAAGAGTGACGGTAAGAAGGTGTTGAACTGTGAGAGATAGACCGTCTAGCGGGCTCAAAAAGGTTCCTTCTGTTCCTCTGAGGATCGGCACTCATTGTGCTGGCAGGAGCTCGCATGTGTGAAGGCCCGGCCTCGTGATCGTTGTGGGTAGTGATTGGCCCTTTGCCTCTTCCTCCTCTTTTGATTGCCGGTGGCATATTTCCTTCTTAAACAATTTTAAATCAACAACAAACAATAAAGGACAAACTAATGCAACAATTCGAATTCGTCCTAAGTTTTCGTCTAGACTCGAGTATGTGCAATTGTGTTATTGAGATTAAACACATAAGGATAGTGTTTAATTCACTCAACGTCGGCTCTGGTACCAACCTGTCACACCCCGATTTCCACATGTTTCACCGGTGGGCCCGGTGGGGGATTATCGAGACGTAGTTGGCAACAATACAGTCAAACAACACAATATTTAAATGCACAGCAGAAGCAAAAGATAGATATATTTCAACTGAATGTTATTGTAATATCATGTATCACAAATAGTTGAAAATAATCCACAGGGGATCAAAATAAATAGGAACATTGTTCAACAGTTTGACGTCCAAGCTTGCGAGACTTATAGTGGACGCTAGGAGAAAGCCAGCCTAGTTCGCATAGTACCTGCAGTTAACCTTTTTGGGAAAATACGTCAGTTTACACTGGTAAATACATTCAACCGACACTTTTGAAAAAGGTTTAATAAAATTGATTTGAATGCACGTGGCACAAACTTTCATAACTTGGGATAATTATTTTAATATAATACTTGTAAACGAATTACATGTTTCTTATGCGTTCAGTAGCCCGATCCGTAGTTCGGGTTAAAGATCAACAGACACACCACATTATATATTTTCATTTATGCACTGACGGGTGTACGCCTACACCCCGTGCTCAGGTCGTGGCCATCTCGTAAGATGATGCCAAGGATATCTGGGACATGGTCATTAACCCCCCAAAGGCTTTAAGCAAACAAAACATTTCAAAACAAAGCATATCAATAATTTAACCTCTATTCGATTAAAGATTGAATGCTGGACCAAGCGGTGTTCTATATACCGTACCCCAAGCCCGTATAAGGGAAATTAAGTTAAAAGTATTTACCTTTGCAAGTATAATTCACAAACAGCAAGTACAAGTAGCTTTTACCGGGTCTCCTATTCTGGAACGAAGGTTTATAATAACCTATTAGAATCCTAACGGGTCTTTAATTAAGCCTAAACTTAGACCGGTTAGTTTTAACGAAAGATACGGTTCGAACGCGAGATTTAAGCGAAGACTGGAATGGAAGGTGATTTAGACCCGACAAGTCTGAAGACTTGCATAATATGGGTAATCCAACCACATTCTGGATTTTTGAGATAAAAACGACAAGGTTTGACCCGTTCCGGCTAATTTATGTAAACTAGTAACATAAACCGAACCGAACGTGTAATTGGCGTAACGGGTAACCGCAAGAGTCTTACACAGGTTTCCTAAGTCAATATGCTCTAAATATGTTGTGATATCAGTAGGATACCTTCCGTTATGCCCATAACGAGTTTAATCCCATAATACGCCCCGTTGGGGTATTTCGGTCATTTAAAAGATTATAAAAGAGATTATTTATGCTTTTGATGTTCGGGTCTGAAGAAAATCAGTAAAACCACTTATTTTAACAAGTTACATCAGTAGGTAATAAGTCTTTATGATAAAAAATGGTTTTAAACCCAAACTATGCGTTTAATACGCGTATAAAGTCGTTTTAAGCGATTTCCGGGTTATACAGGAAATCTGAGTTTTCTGATCAGGTTATAAAGTTCAAAATACTTTATTTATTATTTAAAATCAGTAGCAACTGGATTCGTGTCAAAATACTATGTAGAACTCATTTTATGCCCGAAAAGGGTATATTCGGTATTTACCGAATCAAGGTCATAACCGTAGGTTATGAGCAGGTTAAAAATAATTAAAAATCTTTAAAAATCCCAAAATATTATATTACATCAGTGTGTAAAAGGTTTGGTGTCGAAATTTGGGTTTAGATAGGCTTTATGCTAAGTGCGCCGTTTAATTAACAAAAGTTTCTTAATTGCGCTATTTAGCATAACTCCTATTCTAGACCTCGAATTAACATGAAATTTTAGGGACATGTTTAGAAATCAGTAACTAAGGTTATTGTTCTTTCACATATCTAAAATTCTCATTTTAAGGTCAAAGGGCATTATGGTCAACATTTAAGCATTTAACAGAAATGTGCAAATGACTCGCACAAACATTGAACCAGCCACAGAGGGTTATACCATCATGTAACCTGGTCCTCAGGGAGTCCTAAGGCATTTCTAAGTCATACTAAATCGGATCAGAACTGAAGTCAAAGCAAAAGTCAAAGTTTTGCGACTTTCGGTTCCGAACCGGGTCAAAACAGTAAATGGTCGGATCAAACAAGCTTAGACCAGTTCTTATACTTATTATCAAGTTATATGAGTGATAAAACAGGTTACATGCCATCTACATTGTTAATTATGCGTTAAATCGAAAATTAGCATTCTGTTGACTTTTTCTAAACAACTTTGACCTGACATTTGAACTAGTTAGAGTGGGAATTAGAGGGTGCCCTTTTAAGGGTTTAATGCCCACATAATTACCAACATATAACTACCTTTGATTCTACTAATCACTGGACCATTTGTGATTAATCGTTAAGTCAACCGTTAATTACGACGGATTGACTTTTAAGCTAAAACTAAGCAAAAACTTAACTAAGAAGGGTTAAGCACACTTACTGAAGTCTAATGAACGACCAGAGATGCTTAGAGAGAACTCTTGAGCTCCAGAGGTGATCAAGAATGCAGAATGAAGGTGTGGTTACAAAGGTTGCACTTAATGGCCTTTTATAGTGATCTTGGATGCATTAGATCATGCCACACAACTCTACAAAGGATCCCAGATCATCAACAAGTGTCTCTGAGGCCTAGGGGTCGTTTAGGGGGCGCCCATGCTGTTGCAATAATGTTTAAAGTCGGTTAAAACACCAAACAGTGCTGCTGCCCACGTATCCTGCATCTGGGAGTCTGACGCGGCCCGCGTAAAGTCCTTCTAACCTTTACGCGGCCCGCCTGAATCCTTCTGACAGAAACAAATCATTCTACTGCTGGCGCGGCCCGCGTAAGCCCTTGCTAACTCTTACGCGGCCCGCCTGAGACTTGCTGTAAGATTTTTCAAATCTCTTACATTATTGCAGTTGGCTCTTGGTTTTACGGAGGGGTAACTTTGCATTTTGGGCCTTTCTTATTTACGTATAAGGGCCTCGTGACTTTTACCCATCGTGTTAAGTCCTCGGTTACTTTATTATTACCCGAAAAGTCTTAACTTTCAACGTTGACGCTTTTAACCCCTCATGTACGAATTCGATCATAACTTTCTTATTTGATAACGAAACTTTATGAAATTTATATCGTGCATTCCAGTGAGCATAATTTACCATTACAAAGCCTCGGGTTTGATAAAGGGTCACTCAGAGGTATGAATTAAACATGTTGACACATTTAACCCCTGTAGTTTGTAATTCCTCACTTTCTTCCACATTTAGTTCCGTATGATCCATAATTCATTCGTTTGAAGGTACGAGCATCATGTAGGGTTACTGTAAAGTATATTTATCCCTTGTTGACATTTTGAACCCTTGAATTCACATACTTTCTATGTTTGTCAACTTTAGTCCCTCTGTAGTATTCATTAACACGTTCCAGCTTATGACACGTGTCAATACATTATAGGACGTAAATTTTTGAGGTGTTACAAATGAATGCATTACCTATCGATGATCTTGAATCGGATCAATATCATGAATAACAATATCTGAGCTATTAAATTAATTCGTCGTCGAGAATTGAATAGTATAACATACGAACATCTTTTATCCATACCAAATCCAATCTTGGATTCCCGGACCAACCAAAAGTTGCTTTACTTTCTGTATCCTTCTTTTCTGTTCTTTCTTTTCTATAACCTACCTTAGGTCTTCCTTATAGAACCATCAAACGAAACGAAATCTAACCGGCCGTCCGAACTACAAAACCCCAACAAACAATACAAACGAAGTGGAAAAAGAGAGGAATTAGGTTCTAAATTTTAATTATCTAAATTTCTTTGGAAGACAAGGAAGTATGAGAAAGATGAATCACAGGAGAAAAGATGGAATATTCTATCAACTTCACTATTTTAGTTATTTTCATTTTAGTTTAGGGTTTGTTCTTTCTTCGACAGAATCCTGAAAAAAAAGAAGGGAAACCCCTTCGGAATTCAATTATGCTCTCTGTCCCTTCTTTCACAGATTTCACAGAAAATGGAGAGGTGAATTGATGTACTTATTGGATCCGTCAGGACTGACGGGGCTCGAACCCGCAACGTCCGCCTTGACAGGGCGGTGCTCTTGCCTATTGAACTACAATCCCAGGGAAATAAGAAGAGATCTAGCAGAAATTTTGGATTCCTGTTTATTCTCTCGTATCAGGTATTTATTAAGAACAAGAGTGTTCTACCATCTGATAGTAGATTGACAAATTGTTGGCCGAGCTGGATTTGAACCAGTGTAGACATATTGTCAACGAATTTATAGTCCGTCCCCATTAACCACTCGGGCATTGAACCAACGCCTAATTTATTTTAGACGTTCCACAATATTGTCCCCGGGCAGATTTGATAAATACATATCACTTGATCTAAAATACAAAGTCCCACTGAGTAGACTATTAGAAGGACTTGACAAATATAGATCACTTGATAGAAAATCCCACTCCTATCGTCTTGAGTCTTAGTATACCCCCAGAGGGACTTGAACCCTCGTTTTCTCCGTGAAAAAGAGAGGTCGTAACTGCTGGACCATAGGGGCCTATGGCCACCTTGATTCAAAAAGAAACTCGAAATAATAGGTCCCGGCCACCTCTAATAAAAAAGCACTAGAAATACAATAGGTAATAAGAAGAATACCATAGGTAATTAATGCCTAAGGCCGCCTTAACTTCTTAACTTCTTAACTTCTTAACTTAAAATAACTCAGGGCGAGAGCCGCCTTTAGGAGATGAATCAAACCAAAAAACTCGTTAACTATTCTGGAGGTTAATGGTAATCAAACTTTACCATTTACAATCTGAAAACACGATTTCATTGGTCTTTATCGTCTTTATCTTTCTCATTCACAAAAGGGTCTGGATCCAAGATCCTTTACTTCAAGGTGCTTGCTTTACCAAAATAGGATTTGACCACTTCAATTATATTGCACCCTACGTCATACTGCCAATTGACAAGAGGACAGGAGGGCAATAAAAGAAGAGAGAAGACGGAAATATAGATTAGGTATATCCGCGCGTTAACGTTAAGTTAATAAATACAACATTCATATAGTTTTATGATATTCAATACTCAAGTAGATTAGAATTTCAATACCGTTATATATTATAATATAAGAAACTGAATAATAAACTGAATCAATTTTGATATTCTAAAAAAAATCCCAAAGCAGAGTAAGCCTAAATGGTAGAATTCTGTTTCTAGGACTGTTTTATCAATTCTGTTCCGGTTGCATTTCTTAAAATAAGTTTAGTATCCATTTTTATTTCACCTATCTCATAGATTCCTGTCAAAGATTCATAGAATCGAAATTCCATCATTGCTAGACCTATAGGATTTTCTTTGATGGATAATGAGCCAGCCAAAATGGTATTTCCTTTTTTTTTAGAATTCGATATGGATGAATATAAATATAATTTCAAAATAATCCGGGATAGACGCAATGTCCGCAATACCTGGATTTAATCAGATACAGTTTGAAGGATTTTGTAGGTTCATTGATCAGGGATTGGCAGAAGAGCTTTCTAAGTTTCCAAAAATTGAAGATACAAATCAAGAAATTGACTTTGAATTCTTTTTGGAAAGATATCAATTGGTAGAACCCCTGATAAAGGAAAGAGATGTTGTGTATGAATCACTCGCATATTCTTCTGAATTATATGTATCCGCGAGACTCATTTGGAAAAACGATAGGCGTAGGTATATCTAAGAACAAACAATTTTGATAGGAAAGATCCCTATAATGACTTCTCTGGGAGCTTTTATAGTAAATGGAATCTATAGAATTGTGATCAATCAAATATTGCAAAGTCCCGGTATTTATTACCAGTCAGAATTAAAAGATAATGGAATTTCGGTCTATACCGGCACCATAATATCAGATTGGGGAGGAAGATTAGAATTAGAAATTGATAGAAAAGCAAGGATATGGGTTCGTGTGAGTAGGCAACAAAAACTATCTATTCTAGTTCTATTATCAGCAATGGGGTTGAATATAAGAGAAATTCTAGAGAATGTTTGCTATCCTGAACTATTTTTGTCTTTTCTGAATGATAAAAAAATAGGGTCAAAAGAAAATGCTATTTTGGAATTTTATCAACAATTTGCTTGTGTAGAGGGAGATGCGGTATTTTCTGAATCCTTATCTAAGGATTTACAAAAAAAAATTCTTTCAACAAAGATGTGAATTGGGAGGGATTGGTCGACGAAATATGAATCGGAGACTAAACCTTGATATACCCCAGAACAATACATTTTTGTTACCGCGAGATATATTGACAGCCGCGGATCATTTGATTCGAATAAAATTTGGAATGGGTACACTTGACGATATGAATCATTTGCAAAATAAACGTATTCGTTCTGTAGCAGATCTTTTACAAGAGCAATTTGGATTGGCCTTGGTTCGTTTAGAAAATATGGCTCGAGGAAACATATATGCAGCATTTAAGCATAACTGGACACCAACTCCTCAGAACTTGGTAAATTCTACTCCATTAACAGATACTTATAAAGTTTTTTTCCGTTTACACCCATTATCTCAAGTTTTGGATCGAACTAATCCACTGACACAAATAGTTCATGGGAGAAAATTGAGTTATTTGGGCCCGGGGGGATTGACTGCGCGAACTGCTACTTTTCCAATACGAGA